>NW_026652523.1:0-40722 GCF_009828535.3 Hylobates moloch
AGGGTAGATTTAACAAGTTACTGAAGGCATTCATACTCAGCCTACTCCATGAAAGATCTTTTTCAAAGTTTTATGTAAACAAAGCAAAATTCAAGCTGGCAGCTACAAAAATAACAGGCAACTGAAATTCTGCAGCATTTTTCAACTTTTTGAAAGGAAAGAAACAGCTCATGCCAAAGTAGTTAAGGCAACCTGGAATCTCAGCATCTGATAATGTCAGCTATCTACTCAGAGTTAAACCAGCAGAGGGGCGTGAGCCTGTCTCCCTTGCTTATCTGGCTTCAGTGTTTCTCTAACAGAGGAGTGATGTGTCAATTGAGGGCCATGTCTCCCAAAGCACAGAAAGCCCCAGGCTTACCCCACAGCACCGGTGTTACAGTTGCTCTTAATAATTCTTTTGTTTTCTTGTACTATTTACACTGGCTCACCCTCCATAGGGTCCCCTGGAAACTTTCCTCTTGCAGAATCAAGCCAGGCACCTCTTTTGACTACAGATGGTTCTGTTTTTATCCATGGGAGTTTTATGGTATGGTGATGCCAAGTCTGGAACTGTAGGCTCAGCTACATGAGAAGTGTGTGTGGTGTGTGGTGTGTGTGTGTGGTGTGTAGTGTGGGGGTGTGTGTGTGTGTGTGTGTGTGTGTGTGTCCCTCTCTCTCAAATTCTCTAAATCCAACATTCAAAATAAAATATGCAGGAAAATAAAAAAGCTAAGTCTCAAAACAATAAATATGCCAGATCCAGCTGCTACAAAAGCAGCATACCACAAAACCATGTGGGTAAAAATGCTGATTTTTTTTCCTCCTTAACTTTGTTGATTGTGTACATACAGTCATGCTTATTTCTCTGTCAAAAGCTAACTTGTACTATATTTGGAGCTGTCCATATTCTATATCTTATTTTAGGCACATCTCTTCCTCTTTCTTGCTCAACCTCAAAAGAGTCATTAACCAAGAACAAATGATATAAGCGAATTAAGAATAAGCTATTTCCAGTCTCAGTGACCACAAAGATCTCCTCCATCAGATCTGTTGCTGAATCAAAGAGCCCAGGCATATTTTTTTTTCATTATCCACTGCTAAATTCTGGTGACACTATTCCCTCTTTTGTTTAACTATTTTCCTTCCGCACTTTGGGCCTTTTTCCTTCAACAGAGACTATGAAGAAAAACTCTCTTTTGAAAGGCTGGACACCACTGTACCCAGAACAATAAATGCCACATCATGCATTCATTCTAATGATAATCTTTGCTATTTGAGAAAAGGGGATCATGTATTCGCATCCCACCAGCAGGCTGAGGCTATGGAATCTCAAAAGAAAGCAAATAGCAAAAGAGAAAGTCGCTTCAAGGTTTTGTGACAAGTTTCCATTCTGGTTCCTTCCATTTACAGTTTCATCAGTTGTGAGAAAGGTGAACAATAGACAATTAATCAAAATAAAACATATGGCAAGGGTTATAAAGCCAAGCTTTTATCGTGGTGACACTTTACAGTAGTGGAGGGGATGATTCTGATGGCAAAGGCAACATAGAGAATCAAAAAATGAACTTGTATGAATCACGTCTTTATGACACTAATGGCTTACTTTCCTCGTCATCACAGTTTTTTTCCATGGATGAGGAGGAAGTCAGAGCCATAAATCCACTGAGTCATTTGCTGTTCCTTCAAGTTCATGATAAAGTTGTCAAACTGTGAGACAGATTGAACTCTTTCCAGAGGTACCTTCTGTGGTGGATGTTTATTTTTCCATTTTTTTTGTCACAGGCCATCACAACTGGTGTGCTTCTACTGTTGGCTTACAGAGAGTGGACCCAGAAGTACCTGGTAAATATACAGATGCCAAGTAGGATGGTAGAGCGGCTTTGAAGGTCAAATCACTATTAAGTTTAGGATGGAACATAAAAAATATGATTTCCAATTAGAATTGAATTTGGTCTAATTGATGCCTTACTACAATGGATTCCAGAAATAAACTCTGTCTTAAAAGTTTTTTTTTTTTTTTTTTTTTTTTGAGACAAGTTTTACTCTGTCCCCTAGGCTGGAGTGCAGTGGCATGATCTCAGCTCACTACAACCTCCACCTCCCAGGTTCAAGTGATTCACCTACCTCAGCCTCCCAAGTAGCTGGGACTACAGGTGCATGCAACCATGCCCAGCTAATTTTTGTATTTCTAGTAGAGACAGGGTTTTGCCATGTTGGCCAGGCTGGTCTCAAACTCCTGACCTCAGGTGATCCACCCACATCAGTCTCCCAAAATGCTGGGATTACAGGCATTAGCTACTGCACCCAGCCCTGAATAATGTTTATCTGATCCCTGCTCCAAATATTTTCTACAAGTTCCTGTGATGATTATTGTATTTGGGGAGGACAGAGCTAGTGTTAGTGCTCTTAAATTTCATTTTGAAGAAATGAATCTATAGGCTTCTCTGCTTTTAGTAACATATTTTTAATTCTCAACTCCTTAATCTGGGATCTCCTTCCAATCTTCTTGGTACCTCTCATTCTAAAAAAGGATGAAGTCTATGCTATCTTGCATTTCAACTGCATAAAACCAGATAATCCCATGATACAGAAGGACTATGTTATCTGATTATAGCTTTTATTGCCATGGCTAACGCAGGGCTTCTCAAACTTTAATGTATATGTAAATCAACTAGAGATCTGGTTAAAATGCAGATTCCGATTCAGTAGATCTGGGTGAGGCCTGAGATTCTGCATGTCTGCCAGGCTCCAGGGGATATCAGTGCTACTGAACGATGGACCACATCCTGAGTAGCTAAGTAGCAAGAAACTTGAGCAGGGATTTTGTTCACTCATCTTTGTTTTTCCCAACCCAGACTAGTTGCTTCCATGTGATGGGAAACACATAAATAAACGTTTGTTGAATTGAACTAATTTAAATTTTGCCCCAGTTGGCTGATATATTATTCTTCTGTGGTGTAGATTGAAAATGAAAGGCGGCAGGAGGGAGAGCATCAGGAAGAATAGCTAATGGGTGCTGGGCTTAATACCTAGGTTGATCTGTGCAGCAAATCACTGTGGCACATGTTAACCTATGTGACAAACCTGCACATCTTGCATATGTATCCCAGTACTCAAAAAGTGAAAAAAAAAAACAAAGAAAATGAAAATACAAGGGACATTTTCAAGGGAAAATGAAAATATAAAGCAAGAGTCCTGATTGATTTTTCCCTCATTTTCCAATAGGAGAGATTCATAGCCAGCATCTCTTTTTTTTCTTCATATTGCTAAGAAGCTTTTGAAATATTTTGCTCCCAAAGTAACAATTTATTTTTGCTTCATTTTCAGTGGGAAGCTACTTTCACCTTTGTGATTCTGAGCATTATGGGATGTCCACTTCATTTTGCAATAGCCTTGGAATCTGCTCTCCTGGGCCCATATTGCTTCTATTCATTTTCAGGGATTGCAGGGACTAATTACCTTGGCTATGCAGTTACCTTTCCTTATCCATATGCAAAATTCCCATTAGCCTGTGTGGACCCACCACACTATGAAGAGTACCACCTGACACTTCAAGCCCTCGACCTGTGCCTAAGCTTTACCCTGCTCTGTACATCCTTGACAGTGTTCATCAAACTTTCTGCAAGACTTATCCAGAATGGACACATAAACGTAAGTTTCAACAGAGGGGAAGCAGGTTCTTGTTCCATCTTGTATGCTAAAATGGAAAGTCTGGTATGTGAATAGTTGATCTTTCTCTGTTATTTACCACTGTATCCTATATGCTTTTGATATCAAGGCCTGGCACATAATAGGTACTGAATAATTGTTTTTGAATTAATAAATGGAAATATGTTGACATCATAACTGAAGTTATGGCTGTAGGTAGCACCAGCCAATTTTTATGTCAATCCATAATTTTGAAAATTATTCATAGGAACAAGACAAGGGTGCCCACCCTCACTACTTCCATTCAACATAGTACTGGAAGTCCTAACCAGAGCAATTAGGCAAGAAAAAGAAATTTTAAAAATCCAAATCAGAAAGAAAGAAGCAAAATTGACTCTGTTTGCAGATGACATGACCTTATATATAGATACCCTAAAGACTCCATAAAAACAATGTTAGAACTGATAAATTCAGTAAAGCTGCAGGATGCAAGTTCAACATACAAAAATCAGCTGTTTCTAAACACTAACAACAAACAATCCTATTTACAACATCATCAAAAAGAATAAAATACTTAAGATAAATTTAACCAAGAATGTGAAAGATCTGTATACTAAAAACTATAAAATATTAATGAAAGAAATTGAAGACACAAATAAATAAAAAGCTATCCCATAATCATAAATCAGAAGAATTTATGTTGTTAAAATGTCCATTCTACCCAAAGCAGTCTATAGACTCCAGGCAATTCCTATCAAAAGTTCAATGGCATTTTTCACAGAAATAGAACACATAATCCTAAATGTGCATAGATCTACAAAAGACCACACATAGCCAAAGCAATCTTGAGAAAGAACAAAGCTGGAGACATCACAGTTCCTGATTTTAAACTATATTACAAAGCTATAGCAATCAAAACAGTATGGTACTAGCATAAAAACAGACAATAGACCAATGGAACAGGACATAGAGCTCAGAAATAAACCCACATATGAATTTTTGTCCTAAAATAAAATGGCTTTGTTGTTCAAGAAACAGGGATATTTAGGACAAAACAGAAAGTCTAAGCATGTTGTGAATGGTCTACGTAAGTCATAATAATTAGTAAAAAGAATTTTTTTTTTTAAAAAGGGGGGTTGTATAATTCAGTTGGCTATGATTAAGAAGAAATCGTAATAGTCTTTCTAGAGATGGGTCTTTAATCTTAAAAAAAATACACTAAGACAAAATTAATTAGTTAAAACAAGATTTTATTACAAATATTGACTTATTTTTAATGCAAGAAGTTTTTAATTTTTAAATTCTATGACTTGTCTCTTTGACATTCTTCAGATTGATATCTCAAAAATTCAGCTCTTTCCCTTCGAAAAGGCCTTGGATAATAGCTCTCTCTTTCACCTTTTGTTGGCTCCTGTAACTTTTATTAATTATCTAAAGTAGGAAAGGGAATTGTTTTTTAAACAAGCAAATAAAATATCCTTTGAGGCTGGGCATGGTAGCTCATGCCTGCAATCCTAGCACTTTGGGAGGCTGATACAGGTGGGTCACTTGAGGTCAGGAGTTCAAAACCAGCCTGGCCAACATGGTGAAACCCCATCTCTACTAAAAACACACAAAAAATTAGCCAGGCATTTCCATTTATTAATTAAAAAACAATTATTGAGTACCTATTATGTGCCAGACCTGGATATCAACAGCATATAGGATACAGTGGTAATCAAGTAGCTTTTTAAAAGTTACTTGATTAGAGCTCTTTCATGCAATTTGGTAGTGAAATATCACTTCCACATGACACACATAAAGATACAGATATAATAGGCATGTAGAATAAAAGTGCCCATTGGACTGGTAGAAGTTAGCTCAGATATTGTTTAATTCCCATAATCTTGGTAATCCATGATAAAATTAATTTGGTAAATTTAATCTCAAAACTCTCTCCAGTAATTTAAAATCTTAAAGTCATGTTAAACCCTTGGTTTTTATTTTCACTGGAAATTTGGATTATTAAAAGTTAAAATAGTGGGAGGATAAAATACATTTTTGGTAAAGTTTATGAAACACAAAGGTGTGGATTTTGCTTAAAAAAAAAAAGGAAAATAGTTTTTTCCTCTAGTTAAAAACTATCTAATCGTTGCTTTAAAATGAAGGAAAAAGTATACAAATAAAACTAAATAAAAGTAACAATTAGGCTGGCGCAACAAAAGTTAACTCTGAGCCCTGTGATTACCAAAAAAAATAGTCAATATGGGGGAAGGGTAAAACCAAGTAACCATTAAAAAGCAGAACGTATAATGTAAGGGAATTGTTCCATTTCATAGATTGGTATCATCAGCTTCTTAAAAAATCTTTACTATAGTGAATTGTAAAAATAACCACTTTAAGGACAAAATTCTTAAATTTAAATGCTACAGAATTTAAGAGCTTGTTTGGGTTCATGCAAGACTCACAGCTCACTACTAATCACTAATAAGTATATGTAATCCAAATGCACAGGAGGTTATTCCTAAGAGAACAATCAGCCTAGTAAACTGGATAAGTGACACTGTAAGGGCTGGTTTACATAAAAAAAAAACTCACACATATGCAATGAAGTAATATTTGACAAGGGTGTCAGGAATGCACAATGAGGAATAATAGCCTTTTTAATAAATGGTGTTAGAAAAATTGGATATCTACATGCAAAAGAACGAACTTCGACCCCGATCTTAGGCCAATCACAGAAATTAACTTAAAATGGATTAAAGATTTAAAAGTAAGACCTAAAGCTGTAAAACTACTGAAAGAAAACGTAGGGATAAAGCTCCATGACATTTGTCTTAGCAATGCTTTTTTTGGATATGACATGAAAAGCACATGCTACCAAAGCAGAAATAAACAGTGGGACTACATCAAACTAAAAAGCTTCTGCACAGCAAAGAAAACAATCAACAAAATGAAAAAGCAGCTTACAGAATGGGAGAAAACATTTTCAAACCATATACACTACAAGGGATTAATATCCAAAATATATAAGGAACTCATACAACTCAATAGCAAGAAATAAATAATCTGATTTTAAAATGGGCAAATGACCTGTGTAGACATTTTTTCAAAGAAGACATACAAGTGGCCAACAGGTACATGAAAAGGTGTTGAGAAGCTCTTTAACATTACAAATTATTAGGGAAATGCAAATCAAAACCACAATGAAATATCACTTCACACCTGTTAAAATGACTATTATCAACAGGGTAAGAGATAACAAGTGTTGGTAAGGGTGTGAAGAAAAGGGAATCCTTGTGCACTGTTGGTGGAAATATAAATTGGCATAGCCATTATTGAAAACAGTATGGAGGTACTGCCCAAGGTAATTTATAGATTTAATGCCATCCCATCAAGCTACCAATGACTTTCTTCACAGAATTGGAAAAAACTAAAGTTCACATGGAACCAAAAAAGAGCCCGCATAGTCAAGACAATCCTAAGCAAAAAGAACAAAGCTGGAGGCATCACACTACCTGACTTCAAACTATTCTACAAGGCTACAATTACCAAAAGAGCATGGTACTGGTACCAAAACAGATATATAGACCAATGGAACAGAACAGAGTCCTCAGAAATAACACCATACATCCACAACCATCTGATCTTTGACAAACCTGACAAAAACAAGAAATGGGGAAAGGACTCCCTATTTAATAAATGGTGCTGGGAAAACTGGCTAGCCATATGTAGAAAGCTGAAACTGGATCCCTTCCTTACACCTTATATAAAAATTAACTCAAGATGGATTAAAGACGTAAATGTAAGACCTAAAACCATAAAAACCCTACAAGAAAACCTAGGCAATACCATTCAGAACATAGGCATGGGCAAAGTATTCATGAATAAAACACCAAAAGCAATGGCAACAAAAGCCAAAATTGACAAATGGGATCTAGTTAAACTAAAGAACTTCTGCATGGCAAAAGAAACTATCATCAGAGTGAACAGGCAACCTACAAAACGGGAGAAAATTTTTTCAATCTACCTATCTGACAAATGGCTAATATCCAGAATCTACAAAGAACTTAAACAAATTTACAAGAAAAAAACAAACAACCACATCAAAAAGTAGGCAAAGGATATGGACACTCCTCAAAAGAAGACATTTATGAAGCCAACAGACACATATAATCCCAAAGGATTATAAATCATGCTACTATAAAGACACATGCACACGCATGTTTATTGCAGCACTATTCACAATAGCGAAGACTTGGAACCAACCCAAGTGTCCATCAATGATAGACTGGATTAAGAAAATGTGGCACATATACACCATGGAATACTATGCAGCCATAAAAAGGGATGAGTTCATGTCCTTTGCAGGTACATGGATGAAGCTGGAAACCATTATTCTGAGCAAACTATCACAAGGACAGAAAACCAAACACCGCATGTTCTCACTCATAGGTGGGAATTGAATAATGAGAACACTTGGACACAGGGTGGGGAACATCACACACTGGGGCCTTTCAGTGGGTGGGAGCCTGGGGGAGGGATAGCATTAGGAGAAATACCTAATGTAGATGATGAATTGATGAGTGTGGCAAACCAACATGGCACATATATACCTATGTAACAAACCTGCACGTTGCGCACATGTACCCTAGAACTTAAAGTATAATAAAAAAAAGAAAACAGTGTGGAGGCTCCTCCAAAAATTGAAAATAGAAAGACTACATATCCAGCAATGCTACTTCTGGGTATTTAACTGAGGAAAACAAAAACATATCCCAAGGCGACATCTGCACTCTCATGTTCACTGCAACATTATACACAATAGACAAGACATGGAGACAATCCAAGTGTTCATCCACAGATGAACAGATAAAGAAAACACACACAATGAAATACTACTCAGCCTTAAAAACATGAGGGAATCATGCCATTTGCAACAACATGGATGAAACTTGAGGGGAGTATGCTAAGTGAAATAAGTCAGACAGAGAAAGATAAACACGGTATTATCTCACTTATATGTGGAATCTTAAAAAATCAAACTCATAGAAATAGAGAGCAGTATTGTTGTTGCCAAGCACTGAAGGGTGAAGGAAATGGAGAGAAATTGGTCAATGGGTACAAATTTTCTGTTATAAGTTGAGTAACTTCTAGGGATCTAATGTACAGCATGATGACTATTTAACAACAATGTATTGTACACTCGAAATTTGCTAAGAGAGTAAATCTTAAATGTTCTCACCACACACACCACAAAAGGTAAATATGTGAGGTCTTGGATGTGTTAACTGACTTGACTGTGATAAACATTTCACATTTCATATATATACACTTGATCATCACAATATACACTTATAATTTATATAACATTATTTGTCAAATATACCTCATTAAAGCTGGAATAGAATAAAATAAAATACATTTTTAAAATAAAGTGATAAGAAACACTGAACTTTTTACGAACAATGAATCTGCATCCTTTTACCTGATTCTGAGTTTAAGAGGTCATGAGAATATAGTATTTTTTCCCCTGGGAAAACATATGCTAAGATAAACCAACTTTGAATTTTTGAATTTTATTTCATTTTACTTCTTCTTTTTTTTTTTTTTTCTGAGACCGGGTCTTGCTCTGTCACCAAGGCTGGATGGAGTGCAATAGCATGATCTCAGCTCACTGCAACTTCTGCCTCTTGTGCTCAAGTGATCCTCCCACCTCAGCCTTCTGAGTAACTGAGACCACAGGTGTGAGCCACTATGTCCAACTAATTTTTTTATCTTTTGTAGAGACAAGGTTTCACCATGTTGCTCAGGCTGTTCTTGAACTCCTGGGCTCAAGTCATCTGCCCGCTTCAGCCTCCCAGGCTATTGGGATTGCAGGCATAAGCCACCTCATCAGGTCAAACCTTGAATTTTAACCCTAAACATCTGCATAATGCTTTGCAATGTTATTTTGCAGTTTACAATGTAGGATTGAATTTGACAATTTGCTTTATTTTATCTAATTAAATTTTACACAATAAAAAGTACTAATAGAGGCAAAGACTAAGAACTTTTTAAGGAAATTGATGTAATAATATATTTAATATTTTTAATAGTTGAATACAGATACCTTAATTTGGCTTCTAACCCATAATTCAGATGCACTGTGGCTTGAAAATACATAAATGAAATTCTCCCAGTGTTTCCATTCCTACCCCAACAAAGAGGTTGAAGTACCCCAACATCAAGTTCAGCTTTCTAACTTTTTCCAGAAGGGCTAATAATACCACTAATGATATGATCATAATAGAGGCTTACTATGTGTCAGGGTACTTCCCTACTCTACGGTTAAAGTGCACGGCTCTGGCCTCCAGGAGAGTTGGAGTAGGGCCTCTGGGAGAAGAGCAGACCTGATTCTAAACTCCTACAGCTGATGCTGATCCTTCGTGGGCTGAACAGCTTCCCTTTGGAAAGAGATACTTCCCACTGCAAACTCTTATGCTGGCTTTATGATTTAGATTAGTATCACATTGGGGTCAAATGAATTTGGATAGTGTTAGCCAATTTTTTTTTCAGGTTGATACTATCCACCCCAACCAGCAAAGCTGGAATACAAAAATTTGGCACTCTTGATGCCTTTTGTGGTCAGTTCTGTCCTCTTCAACTTCTACGCAAGTCTGCAAAGGAAATCCTGTGCATTCTTAGGAACAGAGTTGATTTTACAAGGAGGCCTGCCAAGAGTTGAGGGAAGCAAACCAAAATCACCTCCCCCACTGTACTGCCAGGGCATCTGGAAGTTTAGTATTTGAGATTTCTTCCTCGTGGCAAACGTCCACACTTTCTGGAGCCCTTTGCTAAAAGGAATGCACGCCTAGGAGCACCACACACGTCTGAAGTGCTGGCAGTCACGACCCCTCAACATGGGCCGTTCATCAGACATCTGGCTGTCACCTTAGGCATAACACAGAGGTTTAATGTGGGACTGAGGGGAGGGAGAAAGGGAAAAAATACATGAGGGGCTTGGTAAGTCACCTCCATGAAGATTCAACAGTGAGGCCACCTGAAGTGCCTGGGGAGAGAGAAATGAATTGAAAACACAGATGAGCTGGGTTCAAAAGCAGGTTCTCCAGCTTTAGAGTTTAGCCTTTCCCATCTTGCTCAGGACACAGCTTCTTAGTGTGTGCCTTCTCAGCTGGGTTTGGGGCCAACAAAACTATAATGTATTTCTTAGAGTAGACCAGTGATGTCAAAATCACACAGGGTTCTTGTGAAGCCAGATTTCTGGGTGCCATCTGACCCCTATTATGTCAGAAACTCTGGAGTTGGAGGCACAGAATGTGCATTTTTAACACATACCCCAAGAAATCTGATGGCCAGTGAAGTTTAAGAATCATACTGTATTTTGTAAAAGATTCTCCTCCTAGCACAAGATTCTCTTAGTGTCACTTCTTGACAGTCTCAGTTTCCCCATCTGCATAAAATGCAACACTAATTTGGGTGAGAGTTCTAGGTAAGTTTAATAAGCAACATTTCCTTGGGGAATGTTTTTGGATGACTTGACACCATAATGGCGGCAGATCGTGTTTCATTAGCGAGGATGCGTGGCTGACATAATAGGACACGATGTTCTGTATTATTAAATACACCACTGCACCAAGCCCATGAGGCACACACACAGCCTGGGCAAACCTTTGCTACCGTGTAGAAATCTCTGCTATATTAGGCACAATTTCCAGCAGTGAAATAAGTATATTGCTTACTAAAATTTCAGAAAATGCACAACTTTCTTAAAATGAAAAGCAGATAATTTGTCCAAATACAGAATTCTACATAATGATTCTATATTTCATTTACCCCCATACAGTTATGTTGTTAGATTCCCCACATGCAGAAAGTGATAAGCAATATTCTAAACATTTCGTTAGAAATTATAATATAAAATATGTTACTATTCATTCACAATTCTTTTTTCTTATATAAGCAAAACATTAACAATGCTTTAAAAAGCTGCACTTTTAAGTGTCACCCTGAAAATTAACATTTTCAATGTAAATTTTGTGCATATCAGAAAATTCAAGAGTCATGAAAGTTTGTAAACAAAAGTGATGGTTTACAAAAAGATTTGGAAAAATGGTCATTTTGTATTTGTACTGTCATGAACTGTGGAACAAAGTCAACTATTGTTTTTAAGATCTATATGTAACAGTTAATATTATAATGAAAAATATTCACTTGTAAGAGTTTTTTTCTATACGTTCAAAAATATGTTTTCAGAAATAAATCAAGCACCCCCTAAGGAACCACCACATTCATTATTTCTTTCCTCCCTGTGTTGCCTTGTTTCGGTAGAATCCAGGTCATCTTGTTAAAGTTCACACAGTGAAAGGTGTGTGAATGTTCTGTCAATTGGTACCCAACCACAATCACAGTGAGAAACGCTTGAAAGAGGCATGAAAGGTTTGATGACTTTGATAAACACAAAGGGGCGTGTGAGTCCTTGTGACTGTCCAGGGCCTCACAGGAAGGGGTGGGGGCTGGGAAAGGAATAACAGCCACCTGCTCAGAAGGCTCCATGCAGAATGTTGAAGTGACTCTGTCGGCTCCAAGACCCAGCATAGGGGGCAAACACGCATAACACAGAGTTTAAGTCGAGGAACGAAAACGCAAAACAACCACAGCCGGAATTGTCTACATTCTTGGTCCAATAAGTAATAAAGTGATGGGAAAGGAAAGAATTGGGACGCCAGACACACTGCAGCTGTCCCCTGCGGCTACTCAGCCCCTCCTCCACGGAATGGAATGGCCCTGTTTGTTTTCCTTTCATTATTCGGTGTTGTGTTTTGTGTCTTTTTTAATGAAAGGGGGAAAGAAAATATTTCCTTCTTGTCATGTGATACAGTGGTTTTACTTTTTTCAATGAATTGAGAAATATTTGCTTCACATAAGAGATGTAGTTAAACCTTGAAATGCAATCCCAAAACATACGGAGGCAGAATATTTGTCAGTGGAGGACGCTCTCCCGCCCAACAGAAGACAAATGAGCAGCATCATGCTGGCCCCAAATCTTCCAAGGGACTTACACTGGATCATTGCAATATGAATGTGCTTTGAAATGAATTCATCTATGACTCTCACCCTAAAGGTCTGGGGCCTCAGATTCGGCTACAGTAAGGTCTTTCTGATGCTCTTGGAACTAATCCCCCTTGTGTAGATCCAATTTGAACTCATGCAGGACCAGAGAACAATAATAACTCATTGTATTTCTCCCTCACAGATTGTGTTAGGAAGTCTCCTCACACTGGTCAGTAGAGAAATCAGAACCCGGAAAAAGAATCACAATGTAGGGCATTACTACTTCTGTTTCTCTGACATAATAACAGTGACATAAAACTGGGTAAAAGAGGAAGAATTGTAGGTGTCGTTTATTGGGCAGTTACTGTTTGTCAGGTGCTGTACCTCTTTTATTCCTCACATCACTCCAAAGTTCACTATGCCCATTTCACAGATGAGGGCACTGAGACAGCCATGTAGAACTAAGAATTCAGCCTCAGGTCTCACAAAGTCTGGGGCGCAGGCTCCCGGCCGTTGGACTGTGTCACCTCCTTTAGGTGGTATATCAGCAGTCCCATGTGAGTCCCACCTACTGACCTGGCATCATCATGCTTCTCTTGGAAAATCTTTCTTACGTTGCTCACAAACAAAAACTAACATTCATATTTTAGAAATGAAGGCTATTTTTCCAGGATATTTGCATTTCATTTAATCACTGGGACCACACCAAGGGTGATAGCAACTTGCTGAGAGAGGAAATGAGACTGAAGTGTTTATTGTAATGTATTAAAGTAAGTCTGATATTTTGTCTAAGAGGGAGTGGTAGGAGGGGAGGGGTCAGGATCCTGAGAACTGCTTTTTGTATTTTTTACTTTATAAATTATCATGAGACTCAACATATTTTCCTCTCCACATGCAGTCAATTTACTCTTTTAATGTAACATATTCTAGTGGGTTTTTTCCTTTGCTTCCCCATCTTAATCTAAAATGTTATTATTAATAATTTTTTTTTGAGACAGAGTCTCACTCTGTCACCCAGGCTGGAGTGCAGTGGCACCATCTCAGCTCACTGCAAACTCCGCCTCCTGGGTTCAAGAGATTCTCCTGCCTCAGCCTCCCAAGTAGCTGGGATTACAGGCATGCACCGTCATGCCCAGCTAATTTTTGTATTTTTAGTAGAGACGGGGTTTCACCATGTTGGCCAGGCTGGTCTCGAACTCCTGACCTCAGGTGATCCACCTGCCTTGGCCTCCCAAAGGACTGGGATTACAGGCGTGAACCACCACGCCTGGCCATAAATATGTTTTTGAATAGATATTAAATATAACATATTTAAAACAAATAAGAAATATATTTGAAACAAATAAAAAGTGTTTGTTTTATAAAAGAGCAGAAACTTGAGTAAAAAGCAGAAGTCTCCATTTTCTATAGCCATGAAAAAATGCAGAGAAAACGGCATGTATATTGATGAATATATCTGAATGATTACAATGGTGCTAACATGTGAGTACAATACCATTTAGAATGTAACAATGTTGGTTTGATACTGTAAGTTTTACTAATTAAAGAGGAGAAGACTTGAGGCCTATTGCTGGATGCCTGGGTTTTCCCATAGGAAAGAAGAGAGAGAAACAGAGGAAGTAATTAGGGTGAAAACAATGGAGGGGTGTGGGGTGAGGAATGACACAATGACACTTCCCCTCCCAGACTGGCCAGAGAAGCCAGAAGTGACTATGTAGACAAGCTGGCAGCTCACTGCTGCACAAATCAGGTATCAGGGACTTGAGCTTCCTCATCTCTCAGACCCCAGCCAACCTCCAAGGACCTTTCCAGATCTGTACTAATCTGTGACTTTGAAATGAAACTTCATTCCATTTGAGTAGATTAGCATCAAGGAGGTACTACATAAAGCAAGTGAAAAAGACAATTTTTAAAGAATGGAACAGCTGGCTCTCTACCTGTCCTAAGCGACACTGATGTGTCCCTGGTGTTTACCACATCACAGTGTTGCTATGTTAGCTCAAGACACAGTACGTGCTGGGAATGTTACTCATGTGAGATCTATCACAGATTCCCAGATCACTTTAACCACTTTAGGGCAGTATCTTTCTTTGCTCAATATTCAATCTGTCATAACAAGCTAATTGCAGTCCTAAAAAAAAATTTTACATTATTTACATATAAAATTTCAGTTTATTTACCAAAAAGAAAAAATCTTTTATTTTTTTGAGATGGAGTAGCCAGGCTGGAGCGCAGTGGCATGATCTCGGTTCACTGCGGTCTCTGCCTCCCGGATTCAAGCAATTCTCCTGCCTCAGCCTCCCAAGTAGCTGGGATTACAGGTGCATGCCACCACACCCAGCTAATTTTTGCATTTTTAGTAGAGACAGGATTTCACCATGTTGGCCAGGATGGTCTTGATCTCCTGACCTCGTGATCTGCCCTTCTTGGCCTCCCAAAGTGCTGGGATTACAGGAGTGAGCCACCGCGCCTGGTCAAAGAAATTGTTTTTAAATGTTTTTCCTCGCTTACATCATATGACAAACCTAATGTGAGAGCTGAAAAGAAAAGCCGATAGAGCAATGAAATTACAAGGTGCTGGACTGAAATTAATGCCTTTGACAAGAGGAGTATCTTCTGTTCACTAGAGCATGACTCTTGTCATGTGTCAAAGATTGTGAATCCAAAGCCTAAATACACTATTTATTATTCATACTTACTCCTCAACATTTATTGGGTATATATTATGTGCCTGATATCCAGCTAAAGGTTAGAGACAGAAATGTAAGCAAGACACATCCTGCCTACCATTGACTTACAGGGATTAAAGGGAAATGAGGCTTGGGCCAGGAGGACCAAGAGAACAGATGAAGAATAACAGGATCTGAATTAGTCAGCAACAGTGGGTATGGAGAGGAGGTGATACCCTTTTTTTTTTTGAGACGGCGTCTGGCTCTGTTGCCCACGCTGGAGTGCAGTGGCGCAATCTCGGCTCACTGCAAGCTGTGCCTCCTGGGTTCACGCCATTCTGTTGCCTCAGCCTCTACGGTAGCTGGGACTACAGGCGCCTGCCGCCATGCCCAGCTAATTTTTTGTATTTTTTAGTAGAGACAGGGTTTCACTGTGTTAGCCAGGATGGTCTCGATCTCCTGACCTCGTGATCCGCCTGCCTCAGCCTCCCAAAGTGCTGGGATTACAGGCATGAGCCACCGCGCCCAGCCGAGGTGATACCTTTAAGAGATATTTGGAAGGTAGATTCCACAGGACTTGGTAACAGCACGTGGGACAAGAGAGGAACCCAGAAAGATGCTGAAAGTTTCAGGCCTATAAGAGACCCAGACAAAGTGATTGGATTTAATGTGGGTCACACTCTTGTCACTGAGGGTAAATACTCAGTTTCACATCTCATCATTAATCAAAAGGCATTGTAAGAACTTAATAGAGGAAATTAGAGGCCTCCTGCCTACCACTCTAGGCAAAGAGTACTTGGATACTCTCTAGTTAGTCCTGGTCACATATCAGATACAAATGATACCTTGCTTTGAATTTATAATAAATCTAACACTGAATGGTGCAGGCTATTAGACAGTTTTAATCTAGGCCAATTTTATTTACAACTAACTTCTGCTTTTCTTTTATTAAATCTCCCATGGCAAACAGTGTTACCTTCTCTGTGAGGCTTTTCTTCTTTCAACCATCCCCAGACAGAACAGATCACTTCTTCCTTTGTGCCAGCATTGCAGTCTATGGCAGATCCCTAATAGTGCACCCTTATCATTTTCTTGATATATTGCTTCTTGACTGATTTCAAACTTTTTGAGGGCAGAGAGCATGACAGTTCAACTCTGATTTGTAGCCCCCAGCATAAGGCCTGATTTAAAAAGAAAAATAGAATCTGATTAACTGTCAAGTGAACTAATGCTTTTTTTTTTTTTTTTTTTGTGAGAAGGAGTCTCACTCTGTCGCCCAGGCTGGAGTGCAGTGGTGCAATCTCAGTTCGCTGCAACCTCTGCCTGCTGGATTCAAATGATTTTCCTGCCTCAGCCTCCCGAATAGCTGGGACTACAGGTACGTGCCACCACACTCAGCTAATTTTTGTGGGGTTTTTTTGTTGTGTTTTTTTTTAGTAGAGATGGGGTTTCACCATATTGGACAGGCTGGTCTCAAACCTGACCTCGTGATCCACCTACCTCCGCCTGCCAAAGTGCTGGAATTACAGGCCTGAGCCACCGCGCCCAGCTGCTAATGCTTCTTTATTGCCTTTTCTCATGTGGGCCTCAGTTTGGAAAAAAGAAATTGAGAACTTAGAGGTCTTGCAAATAATATATGGAAAACTTCAGGAAAATATCTAAGCAAGATTTAACAATGGGGATTTTCACAGATTAAGCATTGAGTAACTAAAAGCCAAGGCCATTGCACTGCACAACTCTGGAAGCCACCGATCTCATTAGTCTATGAAAATGGCACCACAACAATATGAACAGCGCCCCCTAGAGTTATGTAATATGAAGCTTTGCTAGTTGGTCAAGAAGCCCAGGCTTAATTTTAATGGACTGAGCCATCCACTTCCTTTTCAGGGTCTTGGTTAACTCATCTATAAAACAAAGTGGACTAGATCAGTATTTCCCATCATTCTGTGGTTTAAAGCCCCTTTCATAATAATAATCTCATAAAAACTCTTAGCTAAAAAATTTCATCATTTTATTGTGGTACAAAGTTGTTTTAAAAGATTGTAACACAAAATTTAATATAATATTTATAATATTCATAATATAGTTAGGTAAATTTATGCTTCTTCCGTTTAACAAGTACTATTCTACTTAATTAAGATTAAACTGAATGTGTCATAAAAACATGATTTTTTGGACAAATGTTATAGTTACATTGTATTATGTTTAGGATTTTGTAGACTTTAGGAGGCCAAAGTATACTAAACTTTAGAATTACATTTAACTATGTGTTACACTCAATCAAAAATCAACCAAAATATATTATATGATTTAAGGTTTGTAATTATTCCATCTGATTTGTTTTATAAGTAAATAAATAGGGATATGAGAAAAAGTATCAAATTAGTATTTGTGAGCATTTCTTTGCGAATAGCACCTTGCTGATATTGCTAGACTTCAGTGACAATGAATGAAAAACTAAATCAGGCTGGGCACGGTGACTGACGACTGTAATCCCAGCACTTTGGGAGGCCTGACTGCGGTCAGGAGTTCAAGAGCAGCCTGGCCAACATGGACAAACCCCATCTCTACTAAAAATACAAAAATTAGCTGGCCATGATGGCGAGCACCTGTAATCCCAGCTACTCAGGAGGCTGAGGCAGGAGAATCGCTTGAACCCAGGAGGTGGAGGTTGCAGCGAGTTGAGACCACGCCATTGCATTCCAGACTGGGCACAGAGTGAGACTCCATCTCAAAAAGAAAAAAAAAAAAAAGAAAAGAAAAAAAGAAAAACTAAATCACATATAATCTTATATAAATATAAATATATATGCATGTATGTGTGTGTATATATGCCTATATAAGTATGTATATGTGTATATATATACGTGTGTGTGTATATATATATATATACACATATATTTGAGACTGGGTCTTGCTCTGTCACCCAGACTGGAATGCAGTGGCATAATCATAGCTCACTGCAGCCTCAAACTCCTGGACTTAAGCAATCCAGTCCTCAGCCTCCCAAGTAGCTGGGACTACATGTGTGTACCACTACATCCAGCTTATTTTTTCTTTTTAACACAGAACTAGGAGATACATTCTGATGTACTTCGAATGCTAAGCAGATGAGTGCAACATAGGGGTCTGGTAAAGATAATCTTGAGGAACATTGGGAAAATTATTATCATTTTTATGCTTTTTGTTTCAACATCAATGTTCCTTTTTCAACATCAGTGTTCCACATACCATCTGTCTATTTCCAAAGATCATTATGGGCTCACACCTGTAATGCCAGCACTTTGGGAGGCCAAGGCAGGCAGATCACTTGAGGTCAAGAGTTTGAGACCAGCCTGGTCAACATGGTGAAGCCCCATCTCTACTAAAAATACGAAAATTAGCTGGACATGGTGGTGCATGCCTGCATTCCCAGCTATTCGGGAGGCTGAGGCAGGAGAATCACTTGAACCGGAAGGCAAAGGTTACAGTGAGCTGAGATCATAGCACTGCACTCTAGGCTGGGCCAGAGAGTAAGACTCCATCGCAAAACAAACAAACAAATATCATGATGACTATATGAATTAGGCAAAGAAGACAATTAAAAATGGATAATAGGTTAAAACAGTTGTAGTATAAAACAACGTTCAGTTGAGAAATAAACCAACACCCACCTGATGTTCCCAAAGAATTTTTTTTTTTTTTTTTTTGAGATTGAGTCTGGCTCTGTCGCCCAGGCTGGAGTCCAGTGGCACGATCTCGGCTCACTGCAAGCTCCACCTCCCGGGTTCAAGTGATTCTCCCGCCTCAACCTCCTGAGTAGCTGGGATTACAGGCATCTGCCACCATGCCCAGCTAATTTTTTGTATTTTTAATAGAGACGGGGTTTCACCATGTTGGTCAGGCTGGTCTTGAACTCCTGACCTCGTGACCTGCCGCCTCAGCCTCCCAAAGTGCTGGGATTACAGATGTGAGCCACCGCACCCGGCTCCAAAGGATTCTTCAAAAGCAAGTTGATTTATTGTTAACGTTTAAATTGAAATTAAAATAGACATTCTAAAGCTTTTAACGATGCAATAACTTTTTTTTGTAAAAGGTCTCCTCTGTCTCCCAGGGGTGTGGCCACCAGCAGTTGGGAAGTGCCATTCAGATACTCTCAGAGGTCTCGTCTAGTCAAACAATTTGTGTCTTAGTAAATTCAGTCCTGCTCTGCAGCAGCAGCCATTCCCATAGACCTGGGGGATGCATTGGAGTGCTGCCTGGGCTACCTATTGTTTCTTGGGATGGGGAGCTAGTCTCAGATTCAGGGAGATAATGGGATATAATGTTTATTATTGGAATAACTTCAATAAATTCTATTTTCTGATCACATACTAGTAATAGGTACCAGGTATGATTTTCTAGACCAGAGGTTGGCAAACTAACTATAGCCCAAGGGCCCAAACTTGCCATCTACCTGTTTTTATATGACCTGCAAGCTAAAAATAGTTTTTATATTTTTAAATAATTGGGAAAAAACTAAAAATTTTATGACACATGAAAATTATATCATACTCAAATGTCAGTGCCTATAAATAAACTTGTATTAGAACATAGCCATGATCACTTGTTTACATATTGTCTATGGCTGCTTTAACAGCACAATGGTAGAGGTGAATAGTTGCAACAGAAGTTGCATAGCCCACAATACCTAAAATATTCATTGTGTGGCCTATTACAGAAAAGTTTGCTGATCCCTTTTCTAGAAACTTGATATGCATCTATGAAGAAAACAGAAAAAATGTGGAGTCCATTTTCAAGCAGAAGGACACAGAATAAACAATAAACATAAAAAGCCAAATAGTATATTAGAAGAGGGTAATTGCAGTGTAAAATAAAAGAGACTAGGAAAGGTTGGACTGGGAGTGTGGGGGTCAAAAGAGTAGCAGATTGCAATACTAAATTTCATTTTTATGTCTTCCTAGCCATAGCTTAAATCTTACCTAAACTTACAGCAGGAGTATTTCAAATCTAAAATCAACTTACATGTCATAGGGAATGTACTATGGAATCTAAGAATTCTCCAGGAAAGGGTAGAGAGAAAAGGTGGATTTGCATTTCCATGCCAAAGAACAGTGGTTTGTTGGAGAAGAATTGTTTTCACCATTATTTATGAGACATGGAGAACCTAGTGTGCAGTGGCACTTCTGAAGTCAGACAGTTTAGGTTTAATTATCTCTTCTCTTACTAATCATCTGACTAGCCTTGAGCAAACTGATAGCAAACCTCTCTGAGCCTAAGGTTCCCCGTTTATAAAATGGAGATAACCCCTACCTCACATGTTGCAAGAACGAAAAGGATATAATTTCTTTTTTTTGAGACAGAGTCTGGCTCTGTCCCCCAGGCTGGAGTGCAGTGGCACCATCTCGGCTCACTGCAAGTTCCGCCTCCCGGGTTCACGCCATTCTCCTGCCTCAGCCTCCCGAGTAGCTGGGACTGCAGGTGCCCGCCACCACGCCCTGCTAATTTTTTTGTATTTTTAGTAGAGACAGGGTTTCACTATGTTGGCCAGGATGGTCTCGAACTCCTGACCTCGTGATCCGCCCACCTTGGCCTCCCAAAGTGCTAGAATTACAGGCTTGAGCCACTGCGCCTGGCCGAAAAGGATATAATTTCTTATAAGAGTCTGACACAGGGCATACAATTGATAGGTGCTCAAGAAATATTCCTCCCCCTCACTCCTAATGAAATTTAAATTCTTGGCTCCCTATGAAAGATTTTGCATAGTGCCCTTTAACCTTCTGTTAATTTCTGAAAAACCCCAACCCAATCCAAACCAGACAAAACTAACAGCAAATGACCAACAGAGTATTCAGCAGAGAGCTTTCCCACTTCCTTAGACAGGCGTACCCACAAAAGTGATGGTTTTTCCTGTTTTATGATTATGCCAGATTATTTTATTACACATATATTTCTTTTTTATATCTTTCTGCCACCCCCTCTCACCACTACCACCAATTTTGTTCTCTGTTGATTCCTCTTAAATCCTTAAGTAGGAATATGATGCAGTTGCTTGAGTCATCCTTCACTGGGTTCTTGTGACATAAAAAAAAGGCTAAATTAAATGTCAGAAGAGACACTTTCTTTTCTTTGATAAACTATAGAAATAAACACTTCTTTTTTTTTCTTCCTAGGGTCAAAAGAATGGACAGTAAATTTGGAGCAGTGTTCCTCCTAAATTTGCCTTATATGTGATCTTTATTTTGAAAAATTTACAAAATAATTTTGATCTTTAAACACTTTCCCTCTATGTCCTTAAAAATTTAAAGTTTTACATTTTAGCCTTTTAAAATTAACTTTTTTCTGATTTATATATTATGACATAAAAATTGAAATTATATTATTATTGTTATAGAAATTTTAAAATTCTAAATATAAATTTACAGTGAATGAATGTTGTCTTTAAGTTTCTCTTGTTCCTTGTGTGGTGTTTCATTAAACTGCAATTCCGTATTACCTAAATTGAGGAAACGTTTTTCTCAGCTTTTCTTCATTGCCATTACCAAAGTGACTCAAAATCTTCAAAGCACAGTTAAAACACTGAATTGTGCCGTAATGAGAAGGGCCTTCTGCATAGGGAATGTGACCCTCCCTCCTAGACTCTCTGTCTCTTGTCTTTGGCACTTATGACAGTTTAATAGTTAGAAGGCACCTTCAAGGTCCGTTAGGCCAACTTCTCATCAAATGTCCCAAGATCTATATGCCCCTTACAGTTCAGCCATTTTCAAGAGGCAACCCATTCAGCTATTGAGTAGCTTGAAATGTCCAGGTTCTTTCTTCATTTGGTTAGAGATCTGCTTCTTACATTCTTTATGTCTTGGTCTTGCAACTGTGGTTCTTTATAGCATAATGCAGTGGTTCTCAGATTGTGGTCCCCAGACCAGCAGCATCGGCATCACCTGGGAACTTGCATGAACTGGAAAGTGTGGGCTTGGGTCTCATCAATCTGGTTTAGGAAGTTGTCCTCCAGATGACAGTGATACACACTAAAGTTTGGGATGCACTGATGTCCTATAGTAGAAAGTGGGTGGGGCTTTAGAATGAGGAACCCCTGGCCCAGAAACCCAGATCCTGGCCCTCTGCGATCTTAAGGCATCCCCTCAGTTTTCTCCTGGTCAGATGGAGCTGATGGGGGCAGCTAATTCACAGGCTTGCTGAGAGAATTCAATGATACCCCATAGGTATAGCATAGAGCAGAAAATCCAACATACTGTGAGCACTAAAAATTGGCGTGTAGTGTTATAGAGTCATGCAACACATTTATTGGATGCCTTTGAGTAACAGTCTACATTCATTTGATAATATGATAATTATCAAACAGTCCATTCGTTTGATAATTAACAAGTTGAGAAAAAAGTTTACATATAACACTGTAGACATGAAACTGTTAAATACTTTCATTTTACAGATGAAAAATCCGATATTCAGAGAGGCTAAGTGACATGTTCAAAGGCACACAGCTGGTCCTACAATTGATGCCATAGCAGCCTGAGCTCCAATTCTTGATAAAATGCCCAGCGGTCACCTTAAATTTCTTCAGAACAGAGTGGGATATAAATAAGAAAGCAAATATAAGCAAATAAATAACCAGGGCACCCAATAATGGGTAGAAATGCTCAAATAATATGAGCACGATGCAGTTACTTGAGTCATTCTTCACTGGGTTCCTGTGACATAAAAGGAAGTACTGTTGTTGGTGTCTGGAAGACCTGTAAGTGCCTCCCAGCCCCTGGCTCTTCAGTCAACACATGTTTATTTGTCACTTTAATGGAGCAATAAAATATCTAGTCCTGGGTCTAGTGATTACACAAGTAGGGACTTCAAATGTGTCAGGACATTATCTGAATCACTTTAATATTTTTGTACACAATTCTGAGGATTCCAAACAGATACAAAACTTTTATGGTACCAAGTGAAGTAGTCCAGTATCATGTCTTTTAGGTTAACCAACATCCCATGTATAACATTAAAAATTATATTCAGATATCACGAAATATGTGGGGGTATTTCTTGCCCTTACAGTTAGCAAGAAATGAAGAGTCATTTTGCTATGCCCTTGTCTGGGAAAACTAAAAGGTTACTTCTTGCCTTCATATGCCACAAAAGTCTGTTTTACAGACTGGAAGGAATAAGCATCTTTACTTTAAACAACCTGCTTCCAGTTTTGTGTGGCTGTTGATATTACAGAACTAGTGGCAGAGGCCAAGGCAGGAAAATGGGCTGGGTTACTTATAACTCTTTGAATGTGGACACATCAGCTTGTGGGAAGGAAACTATTTAAAATGGGGCTTAGGGAAAGGGGGAAAAAAATCCCCTTTCCCCATATGAGATTCTTCCACGGTGTTGTCATGCAGTCTTGAAAACCTCCACAGAACAGTAGATCACTCTCATTGGATATATGCAAATTATCTGAGACCCAGTGGTTTCCTGCCAGGAAAAACTTACAATAACAGAGCAAGAATGCAATCTGAGCCCTTGCTTTCTGAAACCCCTGAAAGAACAGACTCATTCTTGACAGGGCAATTTCAGCCCTTGACATTCCAGGAAATAGCTCCATAATGTCATTTGGGCTGGGCTTGTAACCAGTCCTAAGATGTGGAGACACAAATGCAGTATGCAAGATTTCAAATATCAGTTCAGGGACCATTCTTGATTTTCACACGGAATTTAACAACAAAAACCACCATCAGAAGAAAAAACAAGCAAGACATCCTAATTAAATTTAACATTGTCACTACTAATTAAACCCAATATAGGAAGAGGAAGGGTTTCTGCCAAGAAATTACAGACACATCCTGAAGCCTATTTCCTTTCCATTTCCTAGGTACTCGGTCCATGCCATATCCAGGATGTGACACCCAAACAAGACTGTATTTTGATCATTAATATATATGCATAAGTTAACCCCACCCTGGGGCCTTAAAGGCCTTTATGAGACGTGCTGGCCTTCGCATTTCGATGTGTTTCATTTTCTCTGGGTTAAGTACAGCTGAAAAAGGTTATGAGACTCAGGTTAAAAGTCAGGAAACGGATCAGGGCCCCATACTATGACATCATTTTCTTGCAATGCAATGAAGCAATGACATTTCCTGGAGGAAAAATTATTAGAGATGACAGGCAGCCTCGGTTAGCTCCAATATTTGGAGTGGAAGGTGTCAAGCCTGCAAGCCTCCAGCTCCAGCCTCCTTCCCTGCTCTTCCTTGGCTGGGCCTTCTCAAAGGTGAAGCGAGAGAGAAAGAGAGAGCGAGAGACCAAGCCCACTTCCATTTTTTTAATAGTCCTGGTATATTTTTAAATGAAGATATGCTAAAACTTAGTTATAAAAACTGTGTGATTTTTCATTATTAAAGCAATTAACACTCTACAACAAAAAATATATATAATATAAGCTTTCAATTTACAAAATAGTTTCCAGATTTATTTTTTAAAGTGACATCTAGGCAGAGCCACCAGGTATGACTGTGCAGGTTGACCAAGGGGAAGAGTGGGGATTAAAATCTGGCTCACAATTGCCAAACCTGGTGCAGGGCTGTATCTGCCTTTTTCTGATTCACACAAATGTTACACCACAAGTGATAGGTGGTCTTACAATAGGGCAAAGGTTTAAGTGAACGATGAACCAGTTTCCCACTTTCAATCCTAAGTATCTCTCTGACTGTAGGAGTAACATATCTTGGGGGTATCTCCAGAAGTATAAATTTGGGGAGCTGCCTAATTGTGAGTCCTGGGCCAAATGAGCCTCCTGGCAGGTCACCCCAGGCACATAGGGAATCTTTTCAGATTTACAAAAAGGTGTTGTTGATGAGACAACACAGACTGTGTGAAACACATGGTTTGGAGAACAGGAGCCCTGGGCTAGGTTTCAGCCTGGCCAGATGCTTTTGTGCAAATCGCACAATTGTAGTGACACTACCGGCCTCCCATATGGTAGACCTTGACCTGGACTCCACATGCAGACAGACCTGCTCCAGCCCTTAAAAACCAGTTTAGAGACCTGAATCGAAGCCAGAAGAGTTTAAGGCCTTAAGTCAACATACTGAGACTCCACATCAAACCACTCTTGCTTGACCATCTCTGCCTTTATGACTGGGTTTAGATAACTGGGCTTCTGCTACATACCTCTGTTCCAGTGTCTGGGTGCCCGATGAGTGCTGCCTGAAACTGGGTGTCTAGTCCACTTACCATGCCCCTTCTGGGGACTGCAGGAATGTCCCGTAAACAACAAACTGAAGGCTCCAGCCTTTGGACTCTTTTTTCTTCTACTTGTCCTCCCACTTGGATTCTCCTGGGAGTTAGCAGAATCCATCAAGCAATAACTGCAAACATGATAGAAGAAAACAACTCCTTAATACTTTTTTTCTATTTCAAAACAAACTACTAAGACACTTTTACTGAACGAGAGCAAGCAGGGGTGAGAAGTTTCTATTGCAAAAAAAAAAAAAAATCAAACAGTTATGACTTCAGAAATGTAAGTTCCTAGTATCCTTGATAGATTTATATGTCTAAGCAATGTTTCTAGATATTGTGCTAGGTTTGCCAAATAGATTTAAGCTCTCTATGGCAGTTGAGTGGCTAGGTGTCAGCCCTCACGAATCAAGAGTGCTTCTATAAATCATTTCACAGTAATTGGATGGGCCTTGCAGTGACAAATAGGCTCTTTCCTGGAGAAATTAGCGAATATCTGAAAGGCTTATACATTTCCCCAAGATTAGTCAAAACACAAGCCTAGTCGTCACACCTTTCCCTCATTATCCTGTGGTTGTTTTCTTAAATGTTGTGCGTCTTCATAAATGAGTCACTCTTTCCAAGATCTGTCAAAAGTATCAGTGGTTATAAGGTTGGGAAGCATACCAACCCCAGAAAGAAGTACAGAACTTTCAGTTATAGGCAAGAAAGTAAAACGTCCAGAATTACTAGCATTTTATTACTTTGCCAAATTTGCATTCTTACACCATCGAATCATTCCTTTTTAAGGATTCGTTTTCCTATAGTTAAACCTAGGAGAGAGAAAAAGGTATTTATTTTGCATGATATATTCGTATAGTTACAAAATCTGGAGCCTGTATTTTTTACCATTTGAATAATGCTTCTGCTTGCCCGTACATGTTGAAAGTGTTATTTAACTTAAATATACAGATCAGACTTAGTTTAAGACTCTACCCTTTCACCTTGCTCTAGGCAAGGAGAAAGATCAAAACTACCTATATTTTTAAAGATGACCCCGTCTTTGTTTTGAACACTTCTCACATCTCCTGTTTGTAGAAGCTCCTGCAAAGACTGTATTGTTTTTCTATTCTATAAATCTACTTCTTAAAAATAAGACTTGCATTGCCCATTCGGCATCCTAGAAGATATAATTTACCTATGAGGATAGAGTCTTTATGATGATTTTTTTAAATCATAGCATTAAAAAAATAGATATTTTCAATAGAAAAAGTTGTCAGAATTGGTAGGTGAAGAAAGGTATTCATAACTGATATGTTATAATGATAAAACTGATTTAGGAAAATGAAAAAATTTGTTATCAATTCTGCCTTGAAATACCCAAGTGACCAAAATATTTTATATATTTTATTTTTACTTTGAAGTGACCCTAATTTATTAATTCATTCATTTTTTTCTTAGGTTGCAATAGAATAGAAAATAATTCTAATTTCACTAAGCTCATTAATTTATTAAGAATTAAGAATATGCTTGCCAGGAGCAGTGGCTCATGCCTGTAATCCCAGCACTTTGAGAGGCCGAAGTGGGTGGATTACCTGAAGTCAGGAGTTTGAGACCGGCCTGGCCAACATGGTGAAGACCTATCTCTACTAAAAATATAGAAATTAGCCAAGCATAGTGGCAGGTGCCTGTATTCCCAGCTGCTCGGGAGGCTGAGGCAGGAGAATCACTTGAACCCAGGAGGCAGAGGTTGCAGTGAGCCGAGATTGCGCCACTGCACTCCAGCCTGGGCAACAAGAGCAAAACTCTGTCTCAAAAAATAAAAAAAATTAAAAAAAAAAAAAGAATATGCAGGATGCCAGCCAGGGGTCAAGATGCAATGAATTGGGAAGTGAAATCTCCCAGTCCACAAAATAAAGATAATATAAAAGTAAACATAACAAAGACATTGGAACAGGTTAAATACTTACCAGGATAAGGACTGAAAAGCAAATCGTTTTACTTTTTTGGGTTTCCATTCTCTCACCCATAAAACAAAGGAGCCAATTAATTGAATGTAGAAAATTCTGGGACTAAAAGAAATATGTGTCAGTGTTTCAAGTGAATTTAATGTGTACGAGCTTTCACATGCTTTGTTTGGCAAATTTCATCAGGAAAATATGCTCAAAGTTGAATTATGATTTCAGATATGGAGATGGACAATATCATAGACATAATGAAAAACAGGAGGAAAAATATAGAGCTTGGCCATAAATAGGAGAGAATGCCTAAATGGAATGGATGGCCTGGGCGGGAGGGAGCCAGAGCACAGAGCTGCAAAGCAAGATTGGGCTGAGTGCACTGCAAAGCTCAGATCAATCAATCAACAAGGATTTTATTCTACTCAGGTTACTTTATTTGTTAAGGGATTCTTAAGGGGGTGCCTGAGATAACGAAGCCAAGGATTATAAACTGTGCTAAGTATAATAGATTGCAAAAATATCCTAGCATCTAGCTTTGTAAGACTAGCAGAGGAAGGACATCTATAACTCGAGAGTGCTTAGGAAATATTTTAAGAATGTTCTGAGGTTCCACTTAAACAATAGGTCTTGGCTGAGGTTTAGAAACAGCAGTTGCAGGCAGCAGGGGAATGGTAACCAAAATGGAGTTATTCTGTTTGAACGACCAACATTTGGGAAGGGGACTAAACTGTTGCAAAGAAGCACTTTGGCTGTACATCAAGGAAGAATCTTCACATGTTCTCAAAACATAAACAACACTTTGGTATAGTAAGAAGATTTCCCACAGGACTCATTTCTCCCAGCGATAGAAATGTGTGGAAAACATGTGATGCTCTGGAGTGCTACATCTCTTATGCAATGAGATCTTGGTTAAGTCCAGTGCATTGCCCTTTTTGCTTTGTCTGCCGGGAAGCTGGAAACAGAATTTAGATTTAAATCTAGGATGTACACTAAAAGGTCTAACCTTGTCTTTTATGTTTAAATTACTGCTTTGTCTTTTGCTCTTATCTTGAAAATTTTGCTGTATTTGTGTCTGTCATTATATGCCACCTCATTCATTCATCTAGTTCAAAGATATTTATTGAGCATGTACTTTGTATGAGACACATCAGGTTCTTTTAGAAGACAGACAGAATGTGGCTCTGGACTGGCAGTCAGGAGACTTGAGCTTTAATATCAACTCTGTTTCTGACTTGTGCCGTGTTTCGGTCTTAGGGCTTGATGTTTATACTCAGAATATAGTTCAGGCATATTCCAGATGAACAAAGGCTCTGGGGCATGTAGCTGGTTTTCCTAATAACTCACCCCATCTTCCTCGCTTTTGAGAATGGATTTTTCCCCCAAGGGTCTTTGATCCTACAGCTGCAGACATTCTGGCACCAGGGAGCCTTAAAGGTCAAGGATTGAAGACACACAGAGGTCAATGAAATCAGGGGACATCTTAGTAACTGCTGAGAACCTGTGGGGGAGAGCACTACGGCTTCCAAGATGAATGAATGATGTCATTGGTGGTATAAATAAGCGTGCACTTGCTAAGCTCTGACAGAAATCCAACAGGTGTGTTCTGGAACAGTGCAAGCGGAAGAGACCCTTCAAAGAAAAACAGCCAGAAAACTGCTTCCTTTCACCTGTGAGGTCTTCTTTTTGATTGCAGGCTCCCAAAGATTGAGCACCATGGGGTACAAAGGCAAGCGTGTGCACTTGAGCCTCTTTTCTCATCTGTGGAATAGGAGGAGTTGGAGCCACTGCTGTAATCTTCTAGCCCCTCTGACTCTAATTGTCTATGATTTTATGACTATCAATTTTCTTTTCAGCCTTCTGGCTCTACCACTCCACCCAGAGAGTTGCCCTTACCATCCTCTTCAAACACAATAAAAAACAATATGCAAATAAAGACAGTGAAAACACTTGTATAATGGCAATTCTGAAGGGCAAGATTGAGTCCTACTTAAGTATTATTGAGTTATTTCAAAGACTTGCTGGATAGCTGGATGTGGTTATTACTTCCCAAAATATATCACTTCCTTCAGAGCATATCCAAATCCATAACAAACTATGTTTACACAATTCTGCTATGTATGCATATATGAACCCATATTCCCATATTGCTTAGCACAGTGGTATGTATCTAATAAATGTGAGAGTATCTGAGTAACTTTTGAATCTAAGAACTATCTAACAGATATTTTTATTTTACATCAGTAATTTATATGTAAAACAAATATCTGGGAGAATAAAGGCGCAAATACAGAGAAGGCACAATTCCTGCCCCAAAGAGTTTATTAATTTAGTGGAAGTGCACAAAAATGTAACCAGAATTGTGTAAAAAATACCTAGTAGGTTCAGTGGCATTTAAAATATGCACATATGAAATGCTACAAGCTTATTTACAGTGAATATTAATATTAGACACCACCCACGACGTTAAGTGCTGAGTATACAAAAAGGTAGCAAATGGCCCTGCATTTGATAGCCCTGTAATCTTCAAAACGATATACAGCTGTGCCTCAGTAAGGGGGCAGGATTGGGACCCCACATATACCAAAATCTGAAGATGCTCAAGTTCTTTATATAAAAGTAGTATTTGCGTATAACCTAGGTACATCCTCCTTTGTACTTTAAATCATCTCTAGGTTACTTACAATACTTAATACAATGTAAATGCAATGTAAATAATTGTTATACTATATTATTTCTGTCATTTTTAATCGTTGTATTTTTTTCATTTGCTTTAAAAAATATTTTGATCGGTCGTTGATTGAATCCATGAAAGTGGAACCCCTGGATAGGGAGGGCCAAGTATACATGATTCATTCATTCCTTCATTCTCCAAACAAGTATTGAGCGCTTACTGTGTGGAAAACACTGTGATAGGCACTTTGCAGGACCAAGGCCTACTTAATACACAGTTCCTGTCTTTAAGGATTTTAAATTCGGTAGGAGTGAAGAAACAGACAGCAAAGCAGAATTGAAAAGATGTATCAGTAAAGAGCTATAGAGAACACTCTGAGGTTAGAGTAATTATGCCCTGGGCTCAGGAAAGCCTTCACAATGGAGTGGCACTTCATCAAGACCTGCAAAGATTATAGCATTTTAATGACGGAGACAAAGAGGAAACACATCTCAGAAAGAGAGATCAGTGAGAATAAAAGTGCAGAGGCATGAAAATTAATGCATGCCCTGGGAATAGCAAGCAGGCTGGTGTAGCTGGAGCGTGGAATCCAAAATGGATGGAGGAAATGAGGCCATGAAGTTAGGACGCAGCTGGCACATGAAGGGCTTCCAGTGCCTTACTAAACCTACTGATTTTATTCAGCTAACAGTACGGAGCTAGTAGAGGTCCAAGAAGGCGAGAACAAATCAGAGACTACATATTCAGTATCAAATATCAATACCTTCTGAAATCAATGACTGCTGAGAAACAATTCGGGTGGAAACAATGGGTTCTTCTAAATTAGGAGACTAAGATTTAGGGGCAATATTGATACTCTTCACCTACCCAGCTCCAGTCCCTTCTTTATATTTCAAAGTGGACATTCCTTCCACAGGGAAGCCTCCCCTTTACCTCAATTGAGCCAGATCTCTCTGCTGTGTACCCAGGGATCCCTGTACCTATCCTTTGTGGCTTGTAGTAGATTTTATAATTATATATTTGCCTGTGTTTGATTAACATATGTGTCCTGCATTGGACCATAAACTATGTGGGAGCAGAGATTATGTTTCTGCTTTGCCAGTCAATTTTTTGACAGGCTACCCGCTATGCCTGTATGAAGTAAAATATTTGATAAATCAATGAATGAACGAATGAAATATAGGAGAGGACACAGTGTGTTGGAGAATGATGATGACAGATAATATCTGGAGCCTTATAAGTAGGTGTGGTGGTTTTAAAATGTGGATGTAAAATTCTTTGATGTTGTTCTCATCGAAAGTTCGAATTGATATTCTTTGCCCTTAAATCTGAGCAACCTTGCAATGACCAGAGAGCAGCAAAAACGGTGTGTGACTTCTAAGGCTGCTATGTTGGAACCACGTGGTTCTTTTGGGGTGCTTGCTGTGGGAGAAGCCGGCTGCAATGTAACAGGTATGACCACCCTAAAACCTGCAAGTCAGAGAGACCATGATGCTAGAGAAGCCATGTACAGGCACTTCAGTTGACAGACTGAGCTCATCTCTGCCAAGAAAGGTGAGTGAAGTTGTCTTGAACTCTTTGGACCATCTCATCTGCCAGCTGAGATGACCTCAGCAATTGCCCCAAGAAGCAAAAAAATTGCCTAGCTGAGCCCTGCCTGAATATCAGACCCATAGAACTCATTTGTATGATAAAATGTTGTTTTATGCCAATAAATTTGGGGTAATTTGTTACATGGCAATAGTAGCTAAAATATCAGCCAAAGTCTCAATAGAATCCTCCCCAATAACCTGTAACCGATGAGGAAATTGAGATCCTGAGAGATTAGCTAATTTGTCCAAGTTTCTAATTTGGTAGCAGTAAAGCAACCAGTCTTCTGACCCCTGGGCCATTGCCTTTTTCTCTCTAATATATGATAATGCATTAAGAAATTTTCTATGTAATTATATGCCGAGTCTAAAGACCATCTCTTTATCAAGCCACATTTGTATCCCCATTGATACTTTTATTCCCATTGATAATTAAATGGATCAGTCAAACTCCTTTACATAACACAAAAAGTGAACTGTGGCCTTAGATACGTGGAGTTTACAAACACTGTAGATAATTTGGACATTTGAATGTAACTACCTCCCACTTAGAGGAAGAAATATCTTCAAGCATATAAAACACAGTAATATTTCTTATTAAATTTGTGTCATTCTAATCCTTAACTTCGTAAGTTTTGAAGGCTGTCAGTTCCAAATTCACTGAAAGAACTTTTCTACTGAAGGAAAAATGCTGCCTCTATTAATATCAGCCTTTTCCCCTTCAGAACACTTGCTTGCTAGTGATTTATTGTGGACAAGCTTCTTCCTGCTCCTTTTGAAAGTTAATTTTTTTTTTTAATCATGCAAGTAGAGGATGAATTCCTCATCTCTTGCCCCAGGACAATTTAGTTAAGCTAATCTTCAGGAGAGAGCTTGGGTATTTACAATTCACAAATTGATGCTGCTTGTAACACAAAAGAGAAAAGGGTCTTGCTGCTGTGTTTGATGTCAATTGGGAACTAATCCAAAAACAAATAAGGAAGACCAACCCATGCAGCCTGTATGGGTAAAGATCCTTTTAGATCTTGGGACCTTGCAATTATATCATAAAGATGGAAATTTTTTCCTTTAAAAAGATCAAAGATATGATCCTTTTGTTTGTGGCAATGTCATTATTTTTTTAAAGGCGGAGGAAAACAACAACTAAATATCTCCATAACTGTATCCCAGCGAAAACTGTGTACACTGATGATTCAAAAGTTAATGTTCACCTTATTGCAACATTTTTCCTATTCACATAGTGAAACCATTAATAATTTAAGGAAAGACAAATGTTCAATTCAATTCTATTCTGAATTTCCTTCTCACCGTCGTGACTTCACAGATTTCAACAAATGTTAGTTCTTTAAAATCCCACTGTGATATAGAAGGATGTATACATGGCTTTAAGTGATGCTATGTATTAGGACTCTTAGTTGCAAATAACAGAATACTAAACTCCAACTAATTTTAATAGAGGGGGTTGATTGGGTCTCATAACGGAAAAGTGCACACTCAGATCTTGCTTCAAGCCCAGCTAGAGGCAGGGATGTGTGCTTTTCTCTCCAGACTCTGTCTCACTGGGCTGTTTTCCTCTGTGTCGGCCCCTTTCTCAGACTGATTCAATGCATGTAAGGTAAGAGGACCACTGGCAGGTCTCATCTTACATTCGAGCAGCTTCCAAACCCAGCCGCCTTCTGGATCAGAAACAGTTCTGCGACTGATTCTGTTTCGTCCATCTTGAGTCTCACACCCACCCCTGTGGAATTCTCTTAGGTACCAATGATGTGTCTCAGAACGTACCAAGAATCGTAGTTAGATTTTAGCATAATTTATTTTAATGAAAACACTTGCTCTAAAGAACGTGTGCAAGATGGCATGCCAAGTTACATAGCTCAACTTTCCAGAAACTCTGCCTTTCTCTGAAGTTATTTTCCTATACATAGCTTGCCTTCTTTTCAATCTCAAATTTACCAAAAGTATAATCTATATTTACTTATTCTCCTCTCTTGCTATAACCTTCCTACCTTATAATTTCACTTCTCTATAAAATGGTTTTTGCAAAGATCACTTGTCACCTCTCACAGGCATTCCACAGTCATCTTTTTGGTGTTCCTCCTATGTGTCCCCTTGGCAGCATTTGCCACTGTGAACCACTCCTTTTTTTTTTTTTTTCTTGACTCTCTCCTCCTGAAGCTTGTGTTCTTTCCTGTCTCAGACAGATTCTTCTTTGTTTTCTTTACTAGCTTTTATATGATCAGCATGGTCCCCAGATGTAGGTGTTCACCAAAGTTCCATCTTCAGCTTTTTTCTCTCTCTCTTTTTTTTTTTTTTTTTGAGATGTTGTTTTGCTCTTGTTGCCCAGGCTGGAGTACAATGGTGCGATGTTGGCTCACTGCAACTTCTGCCTCTCGGGTTCAAGCGATTCTCCTAACTCAGCCTCCTAAGAGCTGAAATTACAGGCATGCACCACCATATCAGGCTAGTTTTTTGTATTTTTAGTAGAGACAGGATTTCTCCATGTTGGTCAGGATGGTCTTGAACTCCCGACCTCAGGTAATCCGCCCACCTCGGCCTCCCAAAGTGCTGGGATTACAGGCATGAGCCACCGCACCCGGCCAGTTTTTTTTTCTTCTAACTTTGTAATCTCCCTCATTGGGCAACCTCATCCAATTCCATGGCTTCAAAAGTCACCTATTGGATGTTGATTTTAGCATCTATGAGTCCAGTTTTGTTTCTGTTCTTAGGTGTTACACAGTAGTTTTTGAGTGTCTATTCCTTATACTTCCATCACCTTAAACTCAGCATTTTCAGAAGCAAACATTAATTTCCCCGGGGTGGTTCTCTGTGCCTATGACATGCCACCATCATTCTTCCAGTCAACCAAGGCAGAAGAAAATGGAATAATTATCACTGTTTATTCTCATCTCATATCCAGTTGGACCTCCAGAGGTGCAGCCTCCACTTTTTCATCCCCACTGCCACTGTCTAGTTTAGACCTTCATTCGCTCTCCTCTATTATAATAGAATTCCGATTTCTTATTTACTATATCTAAATCACCTTACTGAAAACACTTTTTAATACTCTAAAAATTATTTCTGCCATCGTATGTTATAAATTCAAAGTACTTAATGTTCAAGGCTTTCTAAGCTCATTTCATGTGTCCATTTTAGGCACTCTGATTGGGCCATACCACGCACCCTTCACATCTTTACTCATGTTAAACCTTCCATATCAACAGTGTCATTTTCTTCACCTGTCCATGTCCTACTCAAACTTTAACATCCACCTGGGGTAGACAACAGTGTTGTTCATCGTTTTTTCTGGTGCTCCTCCTTCTATGTTATATTTTATTTTTATATTTTTGTGTTAGGATAATCTTTCCACAGTGGTGCTCCTCCTTCTCAACACCTGGTGGATCGCACACTTCTTCCCTTGTTGTACCCAGCAGAGTTATGTGGCTTGCTTTGGTGAACAAATATAAGTGCAATCGATACACATCACTTCTGGGCAGAAACTTTAAGATCTTGCATGAAACTGGCTATTTTTTCATTTTTCTCTGCTAAAAAGTCAGCAATACTCCAGAGAATAGTTTCTCTGACAATCTTGAGTAAAGATGATATGGACCAGAGACCCTACCCAAACCATCATGGACATGTAGCATGAGCAAGAAATGAACGTTGGTTGTATTTGTGTAATAAAAAGTCTATCTGGGCACAGTGGCTTATGCCTGTAATGCCAACGTTTTGGGAGGTTGAGGTGAGCAGATTGCTTTAACCCAAGAGTCTGAGACCAGCCTGGGCAATATGGCAAAACTCTGTCTCTACAAAAAATACAAAAATTAGCCACGAGTGGTGGCATGTGCCTGTGGTCCCAGGTACTTGGGAGGCTGAGGCAGGAGGATCACTTCGGTCCAGGAGGTTGAGGCTGCAGTGAACCGTGATCATGCCACTGCACTCTGGTCTGGGAGACAGAGGGAGACCCTGTCTCAAAATAAAATGAAATAAAATTAAAATTAAATAAATTAATAAAGATTAAAAAGTCTGATTCCATGTCTTGATGTTGGACTGTGGATATTATCAAAACCATGCCCTTCCTTCTTCCCTTCTGCCACACATCTGACCAAATTGATTAACAAATCTTGGCGCTCCCTTCTTTGATAACAGTGGGTGGCTGAAACCCTGCAAACACCTTTCTCCATGAAGGAACATTCACCCTGGCCCCACCCCAACTGCCTGAGGCCAGTCTCACTTTCTTGCTCTCTCCAAGCCATTTTCAGACCAGTGTGGGAGGCCTACCATAGTCTCCCCAGAAAGTCTCACTATGCAATAAACCTTCTCATACCTTCTTGGAATGTGTGTGGTGTCATCATTCTTGATACTGCAATCAAAGTTTGGGTGGGGGTCTGTCCTACTTCTGAGAAATAGCCCCAATAATTTGTAATTTGGAAATGTCTGTTACTTTTGGAGCTGTAATGACTGGGGTACTGAAAAAGTTTGATATCTTAATCTGTGTATTTATTACATTGGGTTGTTCAATTTGTGAAAATTAATTGATCTTTACACCTAGGATTTATGCATTTTTATGCATAAAGAAGTGCCCCCCCCCACCTCTGGTTTTGCTTTCCATGGTTTCAGTTACCCACAGTACAGTACAGTATGAAATTCTGAGACACAGAACAAACAAGGGATCAGGTTCACATAACTTTTATTACAGTATATTGTTACAATTATATTTTATGATTAGTTATTGTTGTTAATCTCTTACTGTGCTTAATTTACAAAAGAAACTTTATCATAGATATGTATGCATGATAAAACATAGTCTATATAGAGTTTGGTACCATCTATGGTTTCAGGCACCCACTGGGGTCTTGGAATATATACCCTATGGATAAGGAAGGACTAATGTATGCTATACTCACTAAAAAGATTAATTTTAAAACTTTATTGGTACTATTCTCACATACTCTCAACTTTGTCTCCTTTATCACTATCTGAACATATTTATTGAAATGAGGGTAGTGTGTGAGTACGTATGTACATAACGGAATGGAGTTAGTAATAGAAGAACAAAACAGACACTATTTTTTTTTAACTTTTATTTTAGGTTCGGGGGTACATGTGAAGGTTTATTACATAGGTAAACTCGTGTCACAGGGGTTTGTTGTACAGATTATTTCATGACCCAGGTATTAAGCCCAGTTTGCAATAGTTATCTTTTCTGCTCCTCTCCCTCCTCCCACCCTCCACCAGTGTCTGTTGTTTCCTTCTTTGTGGTCATAAGTTCTCATGATTTAGCTCCCACTCATAAGAAAGAACATGAGGTATTTGGTTTTCTGTTCTTAGGTTAGTTTGCTTAGGAAAAGAGCCTCCAGATCCATCCATGCTCCCACAAAAGACATGATCTCTTTCTTTGTTATGGCTGTGTAGTATTCCACAGTGTATATGTACCACATTACCTTTATCCAGTCTGTCACTGATGGGCATTTAGGTTGATTCCATGTCTTTGCTATTGTAAATAGTGCTGCAATGAACATTTGCTGCATTTGTTCTTATGGTAGAATGATTTATATTCCTCTAAGTATATACCCAGTATTGGGATTGCTGGATCGAATGGTGGTTCTGTTTTCAGCTCTTTGAGGAATCACCACACTGCTTTCCACAATGGTTGAACTAATTTACATTACCACCAACAGTGTATAAGTGTTCCCTTTTCTCCACAACCTTTCCAGCATCTGTCATCTTTTGACTTTTTAATAATAGACATTCTGACTAGTGTGAGATGGTGTCTCACTGTGGTTTTAATTTGCATTTCTCTAATGATCAGTGATATTGAATTTTTTTTCATATGCTTGTTGGCTCCAAGTATGTCTTCTTTTGAAAAGCAGACACTCTTTACAAAGCTAATTATGAAGCAAGACAGAATTATGTAAATGCTAAATAGAAACATAAATAATACCTCCTTGTAACTGCAGAAGGAAAATATCAGGTAAAGCTTCAGAGGGAAGGTAACATTTTTTATATTGTATTAGTCAGACTAGGTGAGATTATGCTGTGCTCGTATAAACACTACCCTGATTTTTATTACCATTACCATTAGTAGGTTTTGCCTATCTTTGGACTTCATATAAATGAAACCTTATAGTAAGTATTCTTTTGTGTGTGGCTTTTCTCAAGCAGCATTACATTTATGCGATTCATCCATTTTGCTGCATATATCTGCAGTACATTCCTTTTCATTACTCCATTGTATACCATTGTCTGAATATACCATAATTCATTTCACCATTTTCCTGTTGATGAACAATTGGGTTGTTTCCAGTTTGGGGATAATATGAATAATGCTGCTATGAACATGTTTTTTAAAAAAAATATTAATGCATTTCTATTAGTTACATATCTAGAAGTGAAATCATTTGGCATAGCATATATGTATGTTCTGGTTTAGGAGATACTGCCAAACTGTTCTCTAAAGCAATGGTACCAACTTACAATCTCACCAGAAGTGTAAGTTACTCTACATCCTTGTCACACCTTGTTATTGTCAGTCATTTTAATATTAGCCATTCTGATGAGGATACAGTGAAATCACATTTGTATTTCCCTGATGACTTTTAATATTTATTAGCTACTGAGTATCTTCTTTTATAATTCCCTGCTAAGTCTTTTGCACATTTTCTACTGAAATGTCTTTTTCTTATTGACATATAGAAGTTCCTTAAATATTCTGGCTATGAGTCCTTTGTGGGTTCTATGCATTGCAAGTATATCCTCCCATTTTGTGGCTTGCCTTTTAAATCGCTTAATGATGTCTTGAATGACAGAAGTTTTTAATTTTACTGAAGTTCAGCATGTCAATCTTTTCCTTTATTGTTAGTATTTTTTTGTATCCTGTTTTAAAAATATTTTTCAACTCCAAAGTTACCAAGATAATTTCCTATGTTCTATAATTTTTATTGCTTTTCATTTCACATTCAGTTCTATAATCCACCTAGAATTACTTTTTTAGTATGGTGTGAGGTAAGGATCAAGGTTAATTTTTTACATATATATCTAATGTATATGCGCATTGAAACTCAGTGTAATTTGATCCATGAAATAAATTAATTCCCAAATCTGAAATTCCCTGAGGTTATATTATTTTTTTAGGTTTCTAAACCACTGACTGTAAGGTGGAATCCACCACTAAAAACCCCTCATGGTTTCCTGAAATAACTTTACTGGTAGAGGTGGGGATAGACCATTACGCATTGTTATCGCCACTGCTAAAGACTATCAGGCTGAAATCTCCTCCCTGACCAGAAATTTCAAAATTTTGAGGAAATAATTTTTATCAAGCAGAGATTCTCTCCCCACAGCTACAGGAGCTGTGAATGTGCTGGGTAATCAGCACATCTCATAGTCTCATCCAAGGCCCATGGCGTAGTCCCTAGGTATTGCTGTTGGTTATTCAGGACCCAAGACCTCTTTAGTTTTAAGGTGATGGATCCTGCAAGGACTGGGTCCTTCCCTTCAAGGCAGTGAGTTTCCTTCTGGCCCAGGGTATGTCTAGAAATGTCGTCCAGGAGCTAGAGCCTGGAATTGGGGCCTCACAACTCTGACCAGTGCCCTATCCTACTGTGGCTGAGCTGGTATCCAAGATATAAGACAAAAGTCCTCTTTACTTTTCCTTCTCTTCTCTTCAAGTGGAAGGAAGGAGTCTCTTTTGAGGCTGAGAGCTGTTTCACCTGGGGTTGGGGGAGTAGTGGTATGAGCACTTCCTTAGCTTCCCCAGGCAGTGTCTCAGTAAGTCATGTGCCCCTAAGTCCACTGGCTCTGAGCCAGTTCAGCACTAGGACTTGCAGTACTTGTAGCCTAGACTGTCTTTCAAATTTATTTAGGGCCCCAAAGCACTTCAGCCCAATGTGGCGAGGCTTGCTAAAACTCAAGTTCCAGCCACTGGGGTGGATGATTCCCCTCTGGCTAGGGCTGGTTTAAATACTCCCTCCATGGCCAGGCATCAGCTGAGTTCAGACAGGTTTTGCTTTCCACTGTGATAGGACAGCACTGAGTTCAATGCATAGTCTCATGATCACTGCAGTATCCTTCTTTCAAGCACGCAGGTTTATCCACATCATGCAGCCATTGTAGAGGATGGGGTACGGGTGGTGTCAATGATTCAATAGGGTCTTTCCTACTCTCTTCAGTGCCTCTTTCAGAGTTACGAAGTTAAAACCAAGTACTGTGAGTAATCACCTGATTTCTGGTAAGTCTTACAAAGGAGCTTTTTATAGCTGTTGAATTTGGTGTTCCTGGGAGGAGGGAAGGCAGGGAGATGATTGGTGGGGCCTTCTATTCCACCTTCTTGCTCTGCCCCTTTGTCCCCAAAAGCACACTTCGAAAAATGAATAACATCTTTAATGTTAAGGTTTTTCCAGAGATGGACGGAGTTAAATAAATAGGTAATAAACATGCCAGCTGTGAAATTAAAGAGAAATGTGTTCCGTGGTTACATTCTTGGATTATCATAGTGAGATTGCTTTGGGGTGTCACTTCCAAGATGAATTTCTCATTTGACTCTATATACTCTATATCTCCTTGGGCAAAAAAAGCCTCTCTAATAGGCCTTTAATGATACAGTAGGAAAAGAAAGAAGAAGAATTATAGTTCATTAAAAATAAGTCAATATTAAGATTATAAAATCTTTTCAACTTTAATTGATATTCTAAGAGGGACCAAAGGCCATATTTCTAAAGACTTGGCTTTATGCAGACACAAGATGAATGTAGCTGTCATAAGAACTAAAGACAACACCTTTTACATTTTATTCTACATAAATTCTAGGGATTACTGTGAACTATTTAGCTAAGGTAGGCAAAAAGGCTTTTCTCAGAGAGTGAAAAAGACTGACCACTTCAAATAAGAGAACTTACTTTTATTTTTTTCCTAGAAGTCACTTTCGAAAGATTTTATACCTTACTTGATTTGATCCCCACCTCCCCACCAAAATATATCAGGATTACCAACAC
>NW_026652524.1:0-40643 GCF_009828535.3 Hylobates moloch
GTAGAGGCCAGGGAGGCTGCTAAACATCCTATAATGCATAAGACAGCCCCCTTCAACAAAGCATGTCCTGGCCCCAAAGGTTCATAGTGCACAGGCGGAGGTGCCGTAGTTTACCCATTGGATAGCAAGGCAGAGGGGTAGGCAGTGCAGTGTAGAAGGCATGCTGAGGTCAAGTGGCTTCTGGGAGCACAGGGCACTTAACCCTGCCTTGGTTGGGGCAGAAGGGGAGACTGGAGGCTTCTGCTCTTAGCATAGGTTGGAGAGAGCAGTGCAAAACTACTGAACAATACTTGAGTTCTGTTTAATGCAGATTAAGTGAGGTTCTGAGGTCTAAGGGTTCAAATCCATGCACTGTCTCCACTAGCTCTGTGACCTTTGATCTCACTGTGCCTCGGTTTCTTCCTCTCTATATTGGTTCTCCTTCATACCACATGTAGAAATGTGGGGAGATGAAGGTAGATACTCCTCATGAAGGCTTGAGTACGTGGCACCTTGCATACGGTAATCACTCAATGAATGCCTATGATAAACACCATTTTCCTCAGTTGCCTGGTTTACCTCATTTTTATTTTCTCCAAATTCTCCTGAATAAGTGGAGGACATGAAACTGCTTGGCTATAGCACCTTCACAAAACCAGTTCTTAAACCTCTTTTGCCGAGTTCCCTGCCAATTGTGAGAAGCCCCTTTCCTGCTCGTAACAGGAAAAGTGAAAGAGAAGAAAATGATGCAATTCCTGTGGATTTAATTCCTGTATTCAGATTTTTTATGGGAACATCTGATGGAAAAGTTGAGACTTTGCAATGGGATGCATGGCCTTTACTCAGAGTTGAGCAAGAAATGTGCTCCCTAATGCGAGACTGGGCTCATCTGTGGAGCAAAATAGTCCAGTTACAGAACGGCTGTCCAGCATATTTAATCATCATGTAGGAATTGGCTCAGAAGTTCTTGAGAATTTGAGGCATCCTGGTCTGTTAATGTGCTAAAGCCAGTTGCATTTACGCAATTGTGTTTACTGAAATACAAGGCCAATTCTTTATAACTCCCCAAAGATCTTACTGCATTTAAACCTTTTACATTTGATTTATTTATACCAAAAGGATTTTTCTTTTCTTTTTTTGGGGGGGGGGTGGGGGGGTGAATTTCCACTGTTCCCTTCAATATTGGGCCTACCATTTGAAAATGATGTTAAGACTGAGACATAATCTTCTGACCTCAAGGAAAAAAAAAGTGTTGGGCGAGGTTGGCAGATGGTATTACTGTGAATCTGCTGCTTGCTACCAATGAAAGAGGAGTTGTCTGGGTTTGCCTTCCAAGGCGGAGAAGGTATTCAGTTTTCTTCTAGCAAATCAGAAAACATATCCATCTCAGTGGTGTAGCCACTGTACACTAGATCATGGGTTGGCAAACTGTGGCCCATGGGCCAAATCTGGCCCTCAGCCTGTTATTGTAAAAATGATTCTCTGAAACACAGCCATGCTTTGTCATTTGTGTATCATCCATGCCTGCTTCCGTGGCAAAGTTGAGTGGTTGCAACAGAGACCACATGGCCCTCAAAGCCCAACATGCTTTTCCTTTTTGGCCCTGCAGAGAAAGTTTGCCAATCCCTGCTCCAGAAGACTGCTTCTCATACCCTAACGTGCCCAAGAATCACCTGCAGACCCTCATTCAGTAGGGCTGGGGATGTGCATTTCTAAAAGCTCCCAGGCAATGCCAATTCTGATGGTTCCCTGGACCACACTTTGAGTAGCAAGGTTCTAGAAATTCACTAGATTGATGGGATATTTTTCTTATAGGAGGCAAATGGGTGGTGGTTGAGAGCACTGGGTTCAAGTCCCATTCCTGTCATCGTGGCAGGTTACCAAATATCCCTAAGCTTTGCATTGCTGCTCTATAAAACAAAGAGGTGCCGTCTACAAAGTGCTTATCACAGGGCCTGGCCTACAGCATGGATTTCGTACTTGTTGGCAGCTGATATACTGGGCCTACCCTGAGACATGTTACATTACCACATATTAATCAGCCCCAATCCCTACTGTGGCCTTCACATCAGCCCTTGGAGGCCACTTACAAGCAGAGGTTTTTATGAGTTTTCTGAGCCCCTGGAGGGCAGTTTTTCTTTAAAGGAAAGATTATTTACAGGTAGCTTTCGTTGTAAAAATTAACATTCAATTAATTAACCAATTCTTCCTAAAGTTCAGCATTCAGTCTTACTATTCTATCACGTTTATAAATCTTCAGTCTGTGTTTACAAACATAAATAACTCTATATTTTGAGATGCATTCATAAACACAAAGTAATTGATTTCTTTTTAAATCATCTGGCTTGGCTTCTTCCTTCCCCAAGGAAAACATCTTTTCCTGTCTCTTTTAATAATTATTATAATTCTTATAAATCAAACTTATAAATGTGGTGAACATTGACCTAAATATCCTGAAACTATATGTAAATTTCATGAGTTTTTTTTAGTTTCAAATAAGCCTGTACCCCTTACTTAAGTAACTGGAATAACAAGATGTTTTAAATTGAAATAACAAAAACAACCGGTAATTTGGATGGGCCAAATTCTCTTAAATGTTAAAATGATTAAAGTGCAAAATATTTATAGATTTCATAACACAAACAATAAAAAGTTTTGTAATAGGCTTCCCTTAGACGTGTCTGTACCTCACTGTAAATCTTTCCAAGGTCAAAAGGTGCTTATTCAGTAAGGAAACACTTGTCTTCTAAGGATACCTTGTCAGCTGGTTGAGATTGCACGATGATTGAAAACTTCAGGTGCAACGCAAACTGGACTCTTGTCCTTAATGCTGTTGGGATACCCTGAGTCCTCTTTATATTTACTATGTCGTTGACTTCGTAAATTAATAAAGTGAGCAGTCAGATAGATAGCCTGTGACCCTTAGATTTAAGCTAGATGTTATAGAAGTCTTGAACACTCCAGGCTGCTCTGTATTTCCTGCATGGGGTTTGCATTTGTCTCTTAAAGTATCTAAATGTCATGCCAGCTAACTCTAATGACCTTTGAGATTGTTGGAAAATGGCACCTTTTCAAAAACTTTCTCTCTTAGGGCCACACATTTTCTAGATATTATTTCTAGATATTAAAGTGAGAACCTGTTTAACTTTGGATATCTTGACTCACATGTTGTCACAGCTTCTAAGATTTTTTCTGCCAGTGGGGTTGATTCCCAGTGGGGTTGTTAAACTCCTGTGGTGTTGAAGAGTATCACAACAGTTCACTATTATTCATGTGGTGTCTTTGTCTAACCTAATTATATAGTGGAAAAATATTGTAGTTACAGTTGTTTGAAACTGTCTAGATTGTGCTGTCTAACTCTTTCATTTTAAAGAAGACAAAAGACAGATGTTCACAGTTCAAGTTCAAAGTCAGGCAGAAAAGACCTAAGATATGCCCAGGTTTGTGTTAGACGAAGTGGTTGAGTCTTGGCTTGGGAGGCTAATGCTATCCACAACCTCCTCTTTTCATATCCTAATTTTCTATAGACAGTTGTCATAATTTCTATGGGAGCAATGATGCAAGACAGTTATTTAAATTTTTGCCTACATTTTATTATTTGAAAATGTGAGCGTGTCTTAGATTATATTGCCATAATTCATTTGAAAGATATTTGTGTAAAAGATACTATTACTCCAGTTTTGGCCATTTGAAAAATGCTTGGATTGGGTACCTGATTTAGATGTTACCACTGAAAACTGCTTTTCTGGAATTCAGTTGAACTTCAAGTGCACACTGTAACATTTATTCGTTTCTGTTACAAAAATGTACTTTACTGATATATAATCTTATGAGCTAAGGCTTTCCAAGAAAAGAGTACTTTGTATCTTGCCATTATATTTACCTAAGGAGGGCACATCTCTGCAACCAAAAGCAAACCCAATTTTGTGTGGAATTCACACTTAAGTATCTCTTGCCTAACAAAGCTTTCTCTGTTGGGTATGGATTTATTTTTTAGTTAAGGGTAAAAGAAAGTTTTTAGGCATTTGTGTTTGGTGGTTCCAGAAGTTAAACCTGTCAATGTTGTTATGGGTAATAAATACAACCCTATTTCCTTGAAAGAATAAAGAAATGAAGCCATTACCTTCTGTTCATGGTTACGATTAAAACTGCTGTGGTGTGGTCAATCTCTTTATCTTTTTTTGCAACGTGTTTATCCACAATTGAAAATTTTAAACAATGAAAGATTCTTTCAGATGATAACAGGCACAGTTGTGTTGCATATGTTGTAAATTTTTGTAGAATGCCAAGACACTCGACATTCTCCCTGTCTCAGGAATCCATCTACCTTGCATTTGACTTTCACACTACCCTACCTGAGTTCTTGCTTGGGCCTCCATGTTGTTCTTGTTCTTGTTTTTATTGAAGCACTTGAGAATAAAATCAGCCTTTAAAATTTTCATTAAGGTTCTAGATATAGTCATTGCTGCTCAGAGTATTTGAATGTTCTATAGTTCTGGGAGCTTTAAAAAATGATTGAAGTGCAGTTGAAAAAAAAATAGAGATGATTTAGTAAATCTTAAAAAGAGGTGAACCTTATCATTTTGACTTGAGTTCTAAATTCAAGTTCCAAAGTTAGCATTTGGTACTTAAAAGCACAATGGTGATAATTAGGATCAGACTCTAGTTCTTACAGACTAGGAACGACTTTATGTTTAGCTAGAATCTCTTAGAATCCTCTCTGATCTAAGAGAGTTCAGAGTTGGAGCAGTTCAGGCATTTGCCAAGCCAAATGAATTTGGCAACAGACAGCTGTGCTGTTTCCATACAAAGCTATAGGTACATTCTTAGTGTAAATTAATGGTGCCAATTCTTGCCAGGTGAGGAGACTACTTCTCATCTTCTTGCTCCTATCTGTCTTCTATGCCATGTCATCAATGCCATCCTTATAGGTAATAATAGTAAATCTGTATTTCTCTGAGTAAGTTCCCATTCTGAGTGCAACTTTCCTAAGAACAGTGTCAGGGAGGAAAGACTTTCCCTCTACCCTCGGAGGGTTCAATAATTGAGTTTATGAAATAAACTGACAATAGGCAGATTAACAAGAATAAAGATATGCATATGCATGAGGGCACCACATGAAAGAAAAGGGAATATCCCAAACCCAGTGAGATTTGAAAGCTTATATACCCTTTCCTTAGGGAAGAGGATAGGAGGTGGTGGGTGACGTAGGAGAGAGTAAGTGATTCTTGGGAAAGATGAGTAGGCCTTCCGAAGAACAGGCTGTAATGAAAATCTGTCTGGGTGTGGTATCACCTGGAGGTCTCTTCTCCTGTAAGCCGAAGTTCCCTGGTTGGTGAGATTCCCTGGGAGAGGATTCATGACAATTGACTCGCTTTTGCAGTATCTGTCTTCAGACAACTAAGAGGAACCCAGAGAAAGCCCCTTCTTATATCCACTGTCTCCCAAGTGCCCTCAGTTTGAAATCATCAGCATACCAAAGTGACATATTTGCGGTAGTATCTCCTGAACTCCTTCAGCAGTAACTGTTTCTGAGCTTAGTTTTATCCACTAATTTCATCTCTGTTCATTCAATGAATCAATAAATATTTGAGTACCTTCTATGTTCCAGGTGCTGTGCTGGATCTGGGGTTGAAGTGATGGATAAGTGTGGGCCCTGCTATCATGTGGTTTTATATTCTGGAAGGGGAAGACCAACATGGTAACAGATAACCATGGGATCATTTAGCCACAGCTGTGATGAGCAAATACCATATTGTGCTTAGTACAATGACATTCACTTGCAGGCCATATGACTAAGAATTATTGGTAACCATTGGAGAGGAACTTCTGAGATCTACTTTGTTCGATTTAGACTTCCCTGCATTGTTGGCTAATGGGTTTTTAGAGCAGTTTCCTAGGTGTTTGTCACTTATGCCAAGGTCCAGTCCTGGAAAGTTTTTAAAAGTTAAGATTTCAACACTATCAGCCAACAAACACAAATATGATGAGTTATCCTAATATTTCCGAACTCTGTTTCTGTCAAGGGGATATGAATTCTCCCTGTTTGTTCTTATTATTCTCACAAAATTAGTATGTCTGTGTGTGGCATGATCATGTGTATATGTTAATATGCATATGCCCTAAACTCCATTTTTTTGGCTCAGTTTAAACCTGAGCCAAAAAACCTGAGCCAAGCATTTATTCCTTGTCAATGATTTATTGATTTTTTTTAAATTTCACTCTATCTCATATCACTGACTCTAAGAAAATGCTGTTTTGGTCTAACAATTCAGCAATGACAGGTAAAGATAGATTCAAGCCCTAGAAAGGCTCATAAATATGGTCCCAGTAAAGAAAAGTAATGTGGAACAAGATGTACGGTGGCAGGCACAAACACAAGAAACTGATCTGATTTTCTTTTTTACAAGCCCTAATTCTGGTCCTACCACTGTAATAATAGATCTTGCTCATCATAGGAAATGACAGACACATCAGGCATCAGAAGCATCAGAGAATAAGTGATTTCTGGTATACTTTTCATCAATTGATACTAAAATTTTATCAGTCCATTTCACTTTGTCTGTTAATATGTGGATAGCAGGGATGTCTCATGAGGGCGTCTGGCAATTGTAGAAGCCTGAACCATGAAGCGGAACATTTCTATCTGGTCCAAATGAAGAGACATCATTCAAATGCAAAAATAGCCAAGTGCCAGCACGCAGATTAATATTCCGCGATGAAAAGACGTGCACTCTGTCTGCCAGCGCCCGCTCACACATTTGCTGACAAACACGTTCTCCCCAGGTGAAGTCCCTCCCCCACCCCTGGCCAAGACTCCTGTTTGAGAAGTGTTTCCAGATGCATTCAGTTCCTGACATCTTAAAGAATGAGAGTGGGCTCTTAGGATCCGGCTGTGCAATCTCACTGTCCACACAGGTCCTTCCATAAATGCTGTTATCCCCTTAATGGGGTATCCTGAAATGCCACCTTGGAGGAGTTCAGGCATTTGCCAAGCCAAATGAATTTGGCAACAGAGAGCTGTGCTGTTTCCATACAAAGCTATAGGTACATTCTTAGTATAAATTAATGGTGCCAATTCCTGCCAGGTGAGCAGACTACTTCTGGAAGCATGTTGGGTGGTTTGGTGGGTTGTTAAGTTTCAGGCTGCTAGAACCTGAGTTACAAATGCAGATCCTAAGGGGGTGGAAGGCATGTAGAGTGAAGTCAGTGGAGGTAAGAGCTCCCATGAAAGTAGAAGGAACTGGAGAAAACAAAGATCACAGGTCTCCTCCCCTGTTTCTGGCTTACTACCACCTTGTGAAAATTTAGGGCCCAGTTGGTCTGATCTTAAATTTCTCAAAAGAAACAGGAAATTCTGCTTTTTACATAAAATGTCCTAATTTTCAAAAGTCAGCAGCTAATAGAGATGTTTTGGAACACTATATGGGCCAAACACAACACATCTGTTGGCCAGAGGGCTGTTTTGTGCTAGAGCCTCGCTGCTCCAAGTGTGGTCCTCAGCCACAGCATCACCTGGTTACTCGTTGAAAATGCAGAATCTGAGGTCTCACCCAGGACCTACTGGGTCAGAATCTGCATTTTAACCAGATCCCGGGGAGTTCCTATGCACATTAAAATTTGACAATACTGTGCTAGAGGTCTTATGTACATACTTGCTCACTCGATATAAGAAGCAGCTTTTTTTTTAGCATTGGCTAGAAATATTTTTAATGGAATTCCATTTTAAAGTCCAAAAGAACTTCAGGCTTAAAGTATTAGCTTAGATGTACCTTATATGGGGAGACCTCCTCCCTAAAACCAGGTTATGTGTTCTTCCTCTGTGACTCTCTACCACCAGGCTCTTACTCATATTCGTCTGTTGACTTGAGGACCCTATGAAGGCAAAGCCCATGTCTTATTCTTTTAGTATTTCCAGCACTGCCCGGCATGTAGGAGTGTTCAGTGAATGAATTAATTCTGAGAAATCCCATAGTTGCAATTGTTAAACATTTCATGTTAACTTGAAGAGTCTAATTAGACTTGTTAGGAGGAAAATTCCTTCTGTAGCTCCACTGCAGCTATACCATCTTCTTCTTGTCCATTCCTTTGGGGTATATCTTCTGTTCCACTGCATGTCACCCTTACTCTTATATTCCTAGGACTTTTCCCATGACCTGGCATATAGTAGATGCTCAGTAAAATCCATTTGATGTTGAATGGATGAACTAGTAAAAACAGAGAGCTCAGTGGTGGCTCCTGTGTTAAATTAGTGCTTCTCTCATCATGGTCCTTTAATTACTTATCCAAGTTAGAGACTCCTGGCTTAATCATGGACTTGGAAAAAAAACTATGGTGTGTTTTATATATAATATGTACATATATTCTAAAAGAGTGCTCACTAGCTCTACCTTGAATTTTCATAGGGCTCTAGTGCCCTTAAAGATGGAGTATGTATTCCATTACGGAAAGATTGGGTTGCATCACTTTCATGTTTATCTTATTCAAATAGAACGATCAGGAGACCTCTCTTTCTTAAGTGTACTTATGAAATCCGAATTGAATCTTCACCATCCCCACTGATCACATTCTTTATCTACAGATTCTTTAAAATAGCGTGTTATTTAAGAAGAAGGAAAATGGAGCCAAGCAGATACAAAGATAACATTTCCTATGTTAGTGTTGACTTTTTATATATTCCCTAGAAAGGCTATGATATGGCTTGGCTGTGTCCCCACCCAAATCTCATCTTGAATTGTAGCTCCCATAATTCCCACATGTTGTGGGAGGGGCCTGGGGTGAGATAATTTAGTCATGGGGGTGGTTTCCTCCATACTCTTCTCATGGTAGTGAATAAATCTCACGAGATCTGATGGTTTTATAAGGGGTTTCCTCTTTCACTTGGCTCTCATTCTCTTTTGCCTGCTGCCATGCAAGACGTGCCTTTTGCCTTCTGCCATGATTGTGAGGCCTCCCCAGCCAGGTGGAACTGTGAGTCCATTAAACGTCTTTTTCTTTATGAATCACCCAGTCTCAATTATGTCTATCAGCAGTGTAAAAATGAACTAATATGGGCTGTTTGTCAGTGGGGTAAGACCTTTTGATCCAAATAAAAATAAGTTGGACTTTTTAAAAATTACAATGTGATATTTTGGGATGCTGTCATTTGATAGAAGTTGATATCTCATAGTTTTTATCTACATGCAATATATACTGACACTCTTGTCTTCTAAGATAATTTATTCCAGTCAGCTACACTCTCTTGTCCTGAAGTGGGATAATCTCCCGTTTTTGTATTTGTGCCTGTGCTGGGTTTTCTGTTGTTGTTGTTCATTTGTGATTTCAATGACTTGTTTTGGACCTCCAGGGCTGCCTTCTAGCATGGGCATTCTGAGAATCAGACTTCAGTTTTGAATGGCATAGTAATGACTTTCGGTTAAGAATTTTATTTTAGACCAAATAGAGCAGAGGACTGGCTTTTGGCTTGTGTCGTGAAAGCTAACCTTTCTGTTGATTGTATAAAGTGAAAGAATAATTGTTACTTTTGAGAATTAAAATACAGTTAATAAAGACACTTGATTATAATGAACTAAGGCTTTTATAAAATTTCTTTGAATGACAAGGTTGTTAAATATGCTCTTGAGTTTGTAGCCAACTGTTTTGTTTTCTCCTTATTTTCAATGTTAAAGAACAGTAACTTGGTAGGCCTTTAATAAGTGTTTGCATGATTAGAGGAAAAGTACAAAAAGAACTCATTAAATTATTAATAGTTTGTTACATTAGCAAGGTGAAGTTGAAGGGTAAGAGAAGGAGAGGGAATCATTATTACTTTATATACTTTAGACTTTGAATTTAAAAAGCTTGTATTATTTTGTAATTTAATTGACTGAAATAAAATGTATGAAGAATTGAGGAAATGTATGACCTAAAAAACTTAAAAACGTAAATGAATAAAGTCTGATTGAACCTTATTCACTTTACGTTTTTGAAGTTAATTCTGAGTGTCATATGTATCAGTGAGAATCTTTTAATGAAATTTGGTGTGTGGATGGGTGGGCACACTTTTGGTCTACTGTGTTCAAGGTCCAAAATGTATTCTTGTGAGATTTCCTTAGGGCACAGTAGGATTCTGTGGTCTTGATTATTGATATAACTACTGACACTGATAAATTTTTTATAACTGTGATATAAAATAAATATTTCTATGGGAGAAAAATGAATATGTTAACAGTCAGTGTTGTCTAGTTTAGGAGCCAGACTGACTGGGTTCAAATTCTGGCTCTGTCACATGCTAATTGTGTGTGACCTTGGTCAAAGTTACCAGATCTGCGTGCTTTAATTCCGTCACCTATGAAATAAATAATAGTACTGCCCCCAAAGGTTTGTTGTAGAGAGATGAATTACTTTGTTTAAAGCCCTTTGAGGAATGCCTTATATGACGTAAATACTGTTATGAGTTAGCTTATGCTGTATAACAAAACATCCCAATATTTAGTAGCTGAAAAAAGCATACATCTGTTATTTCTCATGATTTTGGGTTGGCTGGGCAATTCTTCTCATCTGGGCTGCCTTGACTGGGGCCGGATAGTCCAGCACGGCTTCGCTTACGTGATTAGTGTAATGGCAGTTGGGCTAATAGCAACTGAGCTTGTTCTCAAGTCTGTGGTCATAGGGTTCTCAATAGCAGCAAAATTCCATCGGTCGAAGCAAGTTACATAGCCAAACCCAGAGTCAGTATGGGAGGGGACTACTCAAAGCACACGTATAGATGGGGGACTTAGACAATTTTTGTAGATAATCTACTTCAAACACTTTAGAAGCATTAGCTGCTATTATTATTATTATTATTACTGTTACTATTATTATTATCATCTTCCCAAACATAAAGCTACTGAAATTAACTGCTCTTGACTAAGTCTTTAGTCATTAGCATTTGCTGTTTCCAAATATTATGGGAGCCTCAAAAATTAATACTTGCAACAAGAGAGTTTTTAAGAGGAGCTTTTTCTGCAGGGCTGAAATTATTATTTTTGTTACAAACTGTAGCTGTCCCTACCGGTCTCCCTGGGAGCATTTTGCAGGTTATAAAATACAGTGATTACTATGGTAATCATATTGCAAGTATAAAATGGCTTTGACCTACTTGTTAAAATGCAGCGTGTATTAAAATAAAGACTGTGAGCTTAAAGCTAAATGAACTCAGAATAAAAACAGAATAGCAAGTCCAAAGTGCTGAGGAGATCTTCAAAGGAAAGGAGGGCATTTGATAAAGAGGATGCATTTTCCCTTATTCTCTTCATTTTCCCCTTGGTGTGATGACTGCTGAAAAATGACACCAGTCTCAGAGAGTGTTTCTGTTCCCAGCCTGACTCGAAGGCAGAAATTTTTTTTTTTTAATAATAAGAGCTACCATTTGCAGAGCCATTTACTGTGAACCAGGCAGTGTACTGGGTCTTTCTACACATTCAGTTCCTCATTATGACATGTCCCTAAAGCAGAAATTATTTTTCTGCTTTTCTAAATGAGGAAACTGAGGCACAGAGAGGATAAATGCCTTGCCCCAAACATGGGAATTCTTTCCCTCAAAGGCTTAGATCACTGAGGACCCATGAATCAGAATTGTGAGACCAAAAATAAGTTGGCCACAATTACATGAGTTGATTCAGTTTCCAGAAGACTCTATTTTGGGGACATTTTCATTGCTTTTGTCAATTGAATTATTCATTTATTCAACAGATATTCATTATATGCCTATGGTTTGCCAGACAGCATGCTAATTGCTGTGTTAGTCCACAGACAGGGCCCCTGAAGGGCTTTCCTGTGGTCAAAGAAGGCTTCCCACATGCCCAAGATGGGACTTGGCATATAAGAAGACATTACTCAAGGGTAAGAACCTATCTGTTTCAGGAAGCAGTCATAGCAACAGCAAGAACCCAAGAGGACCTGCAAACAGCTCAGTTTAGCAAGAATGTGGAGACCAGGATCTGTGGGACAATTTTGATAAAGAAAGTTGGCATTGTAAGCAAGAGTCATATCTCAAAGGGCTTTGCGAGTTGGGTTTCTTCATCCGAGAGCAAAAGGGAATCACAGAAGAGTTTGAGTGGAGAATGACATGATCAGATGGGTCATTTAGCAATATGACTGCAGCCACAGTATATAAAATAGAATTGAGATGGGGGTGAAGAGAGGAGAGGCAAGATCTCCAGCAGGCAGTCCAGGTAGTAAGACCGATTCAGCAGTGTTGGAGAGAGATGATGGTGCCTGGAGCGGGGCAGTGCATCAAGAATAGAGAAGGGCAATAGGGAAGCAAAGAGCATTGGAGATACATGGAAGCTGTTTGCATGTGGAGGGGATGAGAGAGGTTGAGGATGGCATTTGGTGTCTGACATGGAGTCTTGGTAGATGGTTCCCCTGATGAAGGGAACTTGGAAGAAGATGATGCATCAGTTGTGGACAAGTTGACTTTGCACCTGTGGGGCTTCCAGGCAGACACACCCAGAAGATAATTAGGACACATGAGTGTGGACCTTAGGAGAGATTTCTGGGCTGGAGATGAAATTTGAGGTTAGCAGCACTCTCTCCCCTAGCACTTCCTTGCCTTCCCCATCATCTCTGTCTCCTCATTGAGTTTCATTTTACCCTTGGAACTTATTTGCTTATTGTCTTTCTGTACCACAGTGGAATTTAAGTTCCATGCAAGCAAAGAACGTGTCTGTGTGGTTCACAGCCACATCCTCAACACTTAGAACAGTGCCTGCCAGGCACTTAAATGAGGGGTCAGCAGACAGAACCTGATAGATGCCACTGGAGAGAAGGAGCCAAAATGAGCTTGTCTTTGGAGAGTGGAGGCTCTGAGAAGAGACAGGGCCCATGGCAGAAACTTCTTTGCAAAGGAAGGGCAGAGAAAGAGGAGCCAGCAAAGAAAACTGAGAAGAAGCCTCCTCTCTTTGCTGTGAGAGAATCTTCAGAGCAAGTGGGGAGGTTGAATGACAAAACATTCAGAACTTTCAGGGACCCAAAAAAGAGTGGCTCTGGGGGACCTAATGATTTCTAAAAACAGTGGGCAGGACAGATTTAAGTATATACATGTTCTTCAGGGGTTTTTTTTGTTCTATTTTCTCTTTTCCCCCCCGCTACACTTAAAAAAGTTTTCAGTCAAATCCAAGTGTGGCTTTAGCGCACAGGAGAAGTGGGATGACTGTTACCACATTTAATTCAGCAGGAGGCAAATGGAGTTCATCTTGCAGGCCGGTTGAAATCAATTGATAAGGGCTTTATTTATTTATTTATGTAGAGACAGGGTCTTGCTCCATTGCCCCAGTTGAAGTGCAGTGGCCCAGTCGTGGTTCACTGCAGCCTTGACCTCCTGGGCTCAAGAGATCCTCCCACCTCAGCCACACAAGTACCTGGGATCACAGGTGCATGCACACCACCATACATGGCTAATTTATTAAATTTTTTGTAGACTTGGGTTCTCCCTATGTTGCCCAGGCTGGTCTCGAACTCCTGTACCCAAGCAATCTGCCTGCCTCAGTCTTCCAAAGTGCTGGGATTGCAGGCTTGAGCCACTGCACCTCTCCCAAATAAGGGCTTCCTTTATCGGAGAGTTGTGTTGAGAAACATTCTGAGGCTGGTTCCAGGCCCAGCTGGAAAGAGTTCTGTGATCATGTAGTGATATTTGCTGTGGAAGCTGGACCTGGGTGGTGTCATAACTGACAGGCCTTTGCCACCCTCATCAAGAGAATGAGTTGCTATGAGTTACAATTTTCCAGAAACACGTATACTCCGTCTCTTACAGTATATGTTTACCAGATGTGACTTCTGCCTTCCCAAGGCTGTAGTACTGTGCTTGGTAACTTGTGGACCTCTGTTTGGTCTCATTGGCATAACTCACTAGGGAGTTAAATCAGGACAGACTGAAGGTTGACTTTTTACAGCCTGGTAATTTTTATGCCACCCCAGGAAAGCTGTGACTCCATAGCTTTCCATTTTGTTCAGGCTTTCAATTTTGTCCATAATTATCTATTCTTTAGAATAGATAATTCTGAGAAATAATCAACCCCGGTGCATTGCAATTACCAGAGTCATGTAAATTGACCTGCTGATAATCACAGAAATGAAAGGAAATTGTACATCAGCTGGTAAATTCAGGTCTTACAAGCACCAATTCTAGAATTCGTCTTGGAACATAAATCTGGAGGTGAAAGCTTCATATTATAAATAGATTTTTTAAAAGTGTTCAATTATGAATTTTCAATTCCATGGTAAAGAGCAATCGGGTCAGTAGGGATAAATGATGTCTTTGGATTTAACTTATTTTAGTTAATAGTTGCTCTACATTCCTCTACCTCTGCTGATCATTCTAGGAAAGGCAAATTCTTGAAATTCTTTTGTTGCTCTTCCAGAGGAGGGCAGAGTGTTCAACGGGCAATGGCAATGTAAGGCTTTCTTTTGGAAACCTCCCAAATTCCGTCGCCTAACTAGGAGTTCAGTAAATGGAAACCTCAAACTTTATATCCAGAGGGGAGCAGCAGCAAAGAGACTAAAATGCAAAGGGCATTGAGACTTTATGATTGACAGCTTTTGGTAATTGTTCATCACTTGACCCTGAGAGAGAGTACTCTCTCCGGTGAGTAACTACTGATATATTAATAGTTGTTTAAATGCGAGCAAGTTGCTCCAAGGCATTCAATCTGAAGGTGGATTTTGGCAGTAGAATGCGATACCTCTTCTCCCCTTGTTCAGAGTGGTAAGTGGGGAATCTATGGCCATCAATTAGTAAAGACTGAGTGAGTGTCTACAGTTGGCTTAGCATTGTTACAAGCATTGTGAGAAATTCTAGAGAACCTTGAAGATGTGACCTTTGTCTTCCCAGCGCTGCTTTTGCAGGGGGGAGGGGAGGAGAGGAACAGATCAAAAAAACAAACCAAAAAAAGCTCCCCAAAGTGAAAAGTCACGCAACCATTCAGGAGATAGTCAGTGATAGACAGGATAGTAGTTTATCAACATGAGACATCACATAAAGGGGAGTGTTTGGGGCAGCAGGTTCAGAGAAAGAAAATGAGAGAAAGAGAGAGAGAGAGAGAGAGTGCACACAAGAGAAAGCCAGTGGATTCCCGTCAGCAAGGCCAAATGTGGTGTACACCTCCAAAGTAATGTGCCTAAAAACAGAGGGCCAAAAACTCTTTCCACAACTAGCAAGAAAAGAGGCATCAAGATTGAGGCCCAGAAAATGCAAATACTGACGCCTAGATTCCCTATACATACACGTTACCTCTTCTAGAAATGCTCTAAGAGCTTGAGAGGCATCTGTTTCCCCTCTGTCCTGGAATGTTTGCTTTTTCAATTTAGGGGCAGTCAAATTTAGATAATATAAATATTTCAATTTCCTCCCTCTTTCCCTCCCACAAATGTAGCCAAGAGATTCTATTCAGTCTTTAGAATTCATTATCAATTTACTAACCTACTTAATGATATAGTGGAGAAATAATAAATATATTAGTTGGGTTTTGAGAAAGCTTTAAAAATACAATTTCTAGATCCTGTTCCAAACATAATAAATTTGAATTTCCAAGAGTGAGGCCCAGAAATCTACGGAATTGTCAAATTCCCAGGGTGGTTCTTTTGTCGACCGTCATAGTCAAACATTTAGAAATGGATAGAATGGATGGTACATGGCAGTAAGAAGCAGACTGCAAATCTGTAATATCTGCACAAGTAGGGATGATCTAGGTACTTGCCCTTGTTACTGATTTGTTTATTGAAAGGCTGAAGGAAAAATTTAAAAATGAGCAGAACTGCCCTTAAAGTCAGACACCCAATTACCCAACTGTAGGATAGACAGTGTAGTGAGAGATGTGTAGAGGAAAAAGAAAACACACACACACACACACAAAACACAAATGAAAAGAAAAACAACTGGCCGGGTGCGGTGGCTCACGCCTGTAATCCTAGCACTTTGGGAGGCCGAGGCAGGTGGATCCTGAGGTCAGGAGATCGAGACCATCCTGGCTAACACAGTGAAACCCCGTCTCTACTAAAAATACAAAAAATTAGCCGGGCGTGGTGGCAGGCGCCTGTAGTCCCAGCTACTCGGGAGGCTGAGGCAGGAGAATGGTATGAACCTGGGAGGCGGAGCTTGCTGTGAGCTGAGATTGCACCACTGCACTCCAGCCTGGGTGACAGAGCGAGACTCCATCTCAAAAAAAAAAAAAAAGAAAAGAAAAACAACTAATCTTAAACAGGTTTTGCTCAACAGTTCAGTGTTTATCAAATTAATATGATGTTGAAATCATGTGTTGGGAACGAGGAGGACATAAACCCACTCCACCCTGCCCTGGACAAATCATGCTTGAAGGTTTTTTATTACTAAGACCATTTTCAAACATAATAAAAAATCAAAAGAACAGTACAGGCCAGGTGCGGTGGCTCACAGCTGTAATCCTAGACCTTTGGGAGGCTGAGATGGAGGGTTACTTAAGGCCAGGAGTTTGAGACTGACCTGGTCAACATAGCAAGACCACGTCTCTACAAAAAATTTAAAAAATTCGCCTGACGTGGTGGCATGTGCCTGTGGTCTGAGCTACTTTGGAGGCTGAGGTGGGAAGATGGCTTGAGCCCAGATGTTCAAGGCTGCAGTGAGCTATCATTATGCCACTGCATTCCAGCCTGGGTGACAGAGTGACACCCTATCTCTAAAATAAATTTAAAAGAGAGACCTGTACAATGCATCTCCACATAACAGATTTAACAATTATCGAAGTCTAGCTACATTTTCTTCCTATGTCCCAATTTCCTATTGCTGGACCTCCCTCCCTTTATCCCACCTTCCTGCTTCCTTCCTAAATGTTTCAAAGCACGTCTCAGATGTTGTGTTATTTTAGCCTTACGTATTTAAACATGTTTCTCTGGAAAGCATGGATGTGTTCTTACCTAACTACATCTCACCTGACAATATTGACAATAATTCCTTGTTCTTGTTTAATTGGATGTCACATTTTGAGTGGCTGGGGTGGTAAAAAGGTTTGAAACAATGTCCCACAAGCAGCACTTAACAGAACCGAGTTGCTAGAAGACAAGGCTCAGGTTTGGAAGGATGTTGAGTGCAAGAGGGGCTGGACCTGCTCTCTGTGGTCTGCAGTGGAGGAATGCCGGCTTGTGATGAACTGCGCTGCCTCAGGAGTTTGCTCACCTGGAGGGTGGAGTGTGAGACACCGCGGAGAGGTTTCACATGCTCATTTTGTGGATATTTATCAAGTGCCTGCTATGTTAGATACTGAGGATGATGTGAACAATAAGATAGGTGCAACCTGTTCCCTGATGGAGTTTTGGATCTATAGCACTGTTTCCCAAAGGGTGAGATGGGTGAGGGGGATGCAGGGTCAATCTGATAACTAACGTTGAGTTCTATGTAGTTACAAACACTCTCTTTTCAGTCTTCCAAACCTTGTAAGGCATCAAGGAGGAGGTCTCGTTTGAGGGTTAGGGTTGACACACCTCTAAAATTTCATCATTTTCCTTTCTAATGAAGAAAGAGCAACTTTAGGTTCACAGTTTTTAGCGGGTAACAGTACCTTATGAAGTATTTTTTGAGCAATTCATTAAACATCTTTATAAGAGCAAGCAGCAAGTGAGACAACAGGCAAATATTTAATACAGGAATAATTAAAACCAAAATGTTACGAGGGATGGTTTTAAGTTTTGGGGTTTTGTCTGTTTGTTTTTGTTTTCCACTTTTTATATTTGCATACAATAAAATTAATTCTTAGTTTATACTTGCATGAGTTTTTGCAAATGCATATAGTAATATACGGTATGCATAGAGTAATATACTGTCATATAACCACTCCTACACTCAGAATACAAGTCAGTTCTACCACCTTCCAAGATTTTCTCGTGCTACCTGTATGTTTATAGAAATTTCTGTCCCCCCAGTGCATTTTAAATTCACGAGCATCCTCACCTCCCATCCCCAACTCTTGGCAACTACCGATCTGCTTTCTGTTTCTGTAATTGTGCCTTTTCTGGAATGTCACATAGTGCCTCTTCTGGAATGTCACATAGTGCAGTCATATAGTATATAGTAATTGTGCCTTTTCTGGAATGTCACATAGTGCAGTCATGTAGTGTATAGCCATTTCAGTCTATCTCATTTCATATAGCATAATATATTTGAAATTCATCTTTCTCATTGCATCTATTCATTTGCTTTTTTTTTTTTTTTTTTTTTTTGAGATGGAGCCCCTCTCTGTCTGTTGCCCAGGCTAGAGTGCAGTGGCAAGATCTCAGCCCACTGCAACCTCCGCCTCCCAGGTTCAAGAGATTGTCTTGCCTCAGCCTCCCAAGTAGCTGGGATTACAGGCACCTACCACCACGCCTGGCTAATTTTTTTGTATTTTTAGTAGAGAAGGTGTTTCATCATGTTGGCCAGGCTGGTCTCAAACTCCTGACCTCAGGTGATCCACCCGTCCCGGCCTCCCAGAGTGCTGGGATTACTGGCGTGAGCCACCACGCCCAGCTTTATTCATTTCCTTTTAACTGCTGAGTGCTATTTCATTTTGTGGATGTATCACAATTTGTTTATTCATTATAAATAATAATATAAGGTATATTCAATATGACAAATGACAAACATGGTACTTAGTGAAAGCAGATTTAGCAGATACACTGAAGGTGATATGCCAATGACTGAGTTTTGGGGGGGATAAAAACTAGTCTAACAAATGTATGTATTACAGAGTTGTTTGAGTAGGCCATCTTTTAATTTCTTATCCATACCTTCAACAGTGCATTTGATTGAAATATAAATATGATTCCTGTTGTCTTAAGTCAGAATATACCTTTTGGGTTTTTTTGTTTTGTTTTGTTTGTTTATTTTTGAGACACAGTCTCACACTGTCGCCGGGGCTGGAGTGCAGTGGCGCAATCTCGGCTCACTGCAACCTCCGCCTCCCGGGTTCAAGCGATTCTTCTGCCTCAGCCTCCTGAGTAGCTGGGATTACAGGGGCCTGCCCCCATGCTCAGCTAATTTTTTGTATTTTTAATAGAGACAGGGTTTCACCCTGTTGGTCTCGAACTCCTGACCTCGTGATTCGCCCCCATCAGCATCACAAAATGCTGGGATTACAGGCGTGAGCCACTGCGCCCAGCCTTGGTTCGTAATGTAAACCAGGATCTCCAGAGCATCCTTTTCATAATCTCCTAACTTATTTTAATTCATTCCCTCCTTCCTTGCTTCCTTTCTTCTCCTCTTCCTTCCTAGCCTCCTTCTCACTCTGTTTCCTGTCCCTTCCCCCTAATATTTCACTGGAGTTTATATAACTGAATTAATTAGACCTATTTCTCAAGGAGTTGGTTTTCCAGAAAATTCACTTTGCAGTTGGCATGACAGAAGAGCTGGCATATTAATCAAATGCTACAATTTGTTCTTTGTATCTGAATGAGGCTGAGGTTGGACTTACTGCTTATCTGTTGTCCGTTTTTACCATTCTGTCCTTTGCAGCCAAGGAGCTTGGATGGGATTCTTCGTGATTGGACTGAGTGATGGTTGTAAGTGTTGATAGATTGGGCATAGACCTGCTGAATGGGGACAAACCCTATCTCCTTAGTTACTGTTACAGAGTCCCCAGGATATAAAGTGTCTGTATGAAAATAAATAAGAGCTTTTCTTTTCCTTTGTTTGGCTGATGATATCTATACCATTTAATAGAATAAAATGATAAAAATCTTTGTCCTTTCTTAAATAACATGTGAATTGCTGTTTTATGTATTTATTCATTTTGTGTTTCTGAAATATATTCAGTTTATAGACATTTCTGTCCCTCAATGCATTTTAAATTCTCAAGCATCCTCAAATTATGTATATTGAATATAATCTTGTATATGTGGAGGGGGATACACTTTGTAGCTAATGGGGAGATCAAAGTTACTAGCTTTCTCCATTTAGTCAGCTTGTTGCAGAATACAAAGGCTGCTCAAGGATTTGAGTTCATATCTTAAAAGCTCATCAGAAATATTCTAAGCTATAGATTTTTTTCTCTCTCAGCAACATTTCAGATATGGAGGTTCTCCTCGGTTGCCCTTGCAAGTGTTGCTGAATTTAAATGCCACAGGAAAAAGGAAAGATCTGTTCTGTTTTTTCATCTGTGGAATGAGGGGGTTGAACTAGATGGAAGATGTCAAATTTATAGCATTAGTGCTGTCACTCCTTATCCATCCACATGACAGACATCACTAACCAATCATAGCGTGCTTTCCTGCCAACGCAGCATGACTTCTTGTCAAGTCAGCACTCCAGGAAGCCACTACTAGTCAATTGATGCTAGCCCAAGACGTGAGATCTATTTCCATTGTGAAACAAGTGGTGTTTACTCCCAGGAGTATACTCAAGATGGTTACAAAAGTTAGGTACTCATTGGACAGTAGAAGGAAGAATGTCAGAGTGCCTTGTTTTTCAAGTAAAGAGGATCTCCAATTACTACATTTTATGCTCCTGAAGGCAGGGATTGTGTTTTAGTCTTGTTTCTCCATGTATACCCAGCCTACATGGTAAACTATATCTCATAGTAGATACTATATAAATGTTCATTAAATAGTGCACGAAGGAATTAATGGAAGAGCATGCCCTTGCCCAATTCTTTCCTCTCTAAGACTTAACAGTTCAGTGCTTCTTCCAAAGGGCAGGCACAACCTTTGCCGTTACTGAATTTCATTCACTTCAGTTCAGGCAATTCCTCCAGGTTGGCTACATAGCTCTGTGTTGTTTGTGTTCTTCTCCACCAAGCACTGGCACAGCCCAGCAATGATTGGCTGGACTTTATAAGTTTCCTCTCTATCATCCCCATCATTCACAGACCTATTGAGTGATGCTGAGTAGGGTCCATTTAATCCTTCTCCTGCTCGATGCTGAATTCTTTCAACTTGATGTGTAATTGGGAATCTGAAGGTTTAATGATATGAACAAGAATTTTGTCACAGATTCAAGATTTAACACTGGAGAAAATCATTTATTTGACACTTAACATAGGTAGCCCTTATTAGTTGTATTTTGGGAAGTAGATTTGAAATTATTTTATGGAAAAGACTAGATCTGATAACTCTGTATTTTGATGATGATATGTCTTTCATATGATAGATACTCAGTAAACAATTTATGTTTCTCAGGGTAGTTTCATGAAAGTAGACTGAAGTCTCTGTCTTTAACTGTTAGAAGAGAATCATCTTTGAAAACAGAAGCGTTTTTTTTTTTCTACCCAGGCACTGGATTTTGTCTAATAATAATATTGGATACCTATTTAGTAGAAATTAATTATGGGCTAGGCACTCTGCTGCATGCTTAATACATATTCTCAAAACAGCCCCAAGACTAGTGATAAGAATTCCATTACAGATGGGATAAATGAAGCTTGGAGAAGATACACAACCTGACCAAAGTCACAAGATAATAAGTGGCAGTACTGAGGTTTAAAGGCAAATCTGATTCTAATCTTCTCCCCTAAAGACACCAGGTCCCTCATGGCAGATGTGACTTCCTGCAAGAAGCCTTCCCTGGGCTACCACCTCTCCCTGCAATGCTAGTTGAGACATTCTTCCTCCGAGTTTCCATAGCAGTTTCTATTCCCTTATTATGATGTTCTCCATTGTATGATAGCTGCTTCTACCACCAGAGTAAGATCCCTGAGGGCAGGGACTTGGGGCTTTTTGTTTAGTTTTGTTTTCTGTTTTTTGCTGCTTTTGTTTGATGGCTGAATAAATGCATCTTTCCCAGGAGATCTCTGCCACTTTTCCCTGGGCACCTGGACACCATAAAAAATATAAAGCTAAGTCTTCAAGAACATGCTATTGTTTTGTATTCGTTATATTTGGGGATGAAAAATTCAGGAAAATAGAGTGCAGCTTCAAATGCGGGATGGCAGAAGTTGCTTCTCTTCTGGACTACAAAGTGCCTTCTGCTACTTACCACTGTCATTACATTATCACACCACTTTATTTTTCCCCACTTCAGTTTTTTATTAACTGTTGTTTTTTGAATTAATACTTGCAAATGTTCTATGTTTATCCTGTTTGAGATGGCTTGTGCTTCTTGAATGGGAGGATTCATGATTTTTAAAAATTTCAGAAAATTCTCAGCCATTATATCTTCAGCTATTGGCTTTTCCTGATTTCTCTGATCTCTCCCTATGCGAGTCCTATTACACAGAGGTTGGGCCTTCTCATTCTATTCTCTGTATCTCTTTATCTCTCAGATATTTTTCGACTCTTTATCCTTTTGTGCTTTATTTGTGTAGTGTCGTGAGATCTACATTTCTCTCTTTAGTAGTGTCTATTTAACCTATCCATTGAGTTTTTAATTTTAGTGGATCTATGGAGAGGAATAGTCAGCATGTCTTGTTCTTTTTTAGGGTTTCAATTTTAGCTTCGGTGTTTTAAATCCTTATAAACTTTCTCATTCCATGTTCCTTTTCAGAATTTCAATTGTTTTATGACCTGTAATTCTTGAGCCTCTTATTCTTTTATTTGTTGACTTGTAACATCAGTTTCTGGATGTTGTAAAATTTACTGTTGGGATCTCATGCTTGTGGGATTGGTTGTAGCCTGGGTTGTAGAAGTGGCCAGAGAAATCTTCCTTTGTTTCTATAAGGCATTCCTGGCATGTCATGAACAGGACGAATTTTAATATTAATTTTTTTAGTCACAGCTTCCTGATTTTGACTTTTGTTATTCCTAGAATCTCAAGAAAGACAAAGGCCTAGGATTTCTCATTCTCAGTTAAAATATTTCCCTCTCACCCACCATACAGGTAGAGACAGACAAGTTTTACCTAGCTGGTTGTCGATTTTTCCAACCTATTTGTTCATTGAAGGTGCAGCCCTCAGTGAATACTCTTGGCTTTCTACAAAGGTCTTGTAACAGCTTCCTGCTTCTCTTTGTCCCAAGGCACTGTCTGTCTCCTGTGTGGGCCTTACAATCCTAGCCCCTAGGGAACCAAGACAACCCTTTTGTCTGCCACCAACCACTCTTCCCTCTCTCTAATAGCCACAGCATAACTTTGCATGCTTCTTACTCTTGTTTTTAATTACCTCTTTATTTCTTGGTATTTTCCTGTTTTTTGTTTTTTGTTTTTTACATAAGGTCTCATGCTCTCACCCAGGTTGAAGTACATTGGTGCCATCATGGTTCAATGTGGCCTTGAATTCCTGGGCCGAACCAACCATCTCAGCCTCCTAAGTAGCTAGGACTACAGGTGCACACCACTGCACCCAGTTAGTTTTTTATTTTGTGTAGAGATGGTGTCTTGCTATGTTGCCAAGGCCGATGTTGAACTCACGGCTTCAAGTGATCCTCCTGGTGTGGCCTTTCGAAGTGTTGGGATTACAGGCATGAGCCATGGTGCCCAGCCTTCCTTTCTTTATTGTGAGTCAGCTAGGCATTTAAAATAATTTTTGTTAGATTTTATCTAGCGTGTCTAGGTATTTGAAGAGTTGGCATTTTCGGGTTGTCATCTTTTGCCATTTTGCCAGAACCAGGACCTCATCACAAGCTCATGGTGAAAGGTTCAAATAATATACAATGACATATGACGAAACGTTAGTGTCCTTATCCTCTTAGATCTGCCTAGGCCTCAAATCACCTTGTCAGTAACAATAACATTTATCATTTTCTTAGGCATAGTTCTAGAAGTACTTTTTGCATATACGGCATATGTACATGCACATACGTAACACATGAAGATGTTTTGTGCAAGCAGAAATATGTTTTACTGTCTGCACTGTACTTAGCAATGTATTGTGGAGCTCAGTGCATACTGGTGCACTTAGTTCTGCCTCTTCTTTCTCATGACTGTCTAGTATTCTATCATACGGATGTATCATAATTCACTAATGTCCCCTATTATTGGATAATTATGTTTTCAGTTGTTTTGATATTATAAACTATCCTGCAATAAACATTCCTTTACATATGTCTTTGCTTGTTTATCATTTAGCATAATTCACTTCGTCTATTTCCTTCTCTTCCCTCCTCCGCCCGCCACCACTATGGGTTCCTTGTGGTCAATGACTATCTTTCATTGATGATCCTAGTACCTGGCATGGGACCTGGCACTGAACTGGCACTTAATTCACATTTGTTTCATTAATAACTGTGCTCACTACAAAGTCAAATCAGCTGTCAGACTCAGTCCAAATCTCCAGCAAATGTATTTTAATTGCGGTAATAACGACAGCTATTGACCATTCAGTTTTCCGAGGTGATTGACTGAGCACCTCCTCTGGACTAAACATGAGCTCATGCAATCTTTACTACAACCCTATGAGATGGTAAATTTCATGATCATGCTTTACAGACAAGGAAACTAAAATGCAGGTTACCTACCTGTAAGAGGGAGAGTCCATATATGAACATAGTTTTGTGTGAAATTAATGCCTGGCCTTTGGACTACTCTCTTAATTAACAATTGTACTGGCACAGCCAACAAGGGACATACTTCCATTGTTCATTCTTTCGTGTATTCATTCATTTAATCAATCAACAAACATTTACTGAGAGCTCACAGGGTTCCAGGGTAGGGAGTGATATGTCTTGATAAAAACATTCCTACCTTGGTAGAATTTACAGTGTAAAGGGAGTGACAGATTAAGCAAAAAAGTGAAAATGTGATGAGTGGCTGGAAAGCGACATAAGCAAAGGCTTTAGGAGCACCAAGAGCAGACAGCCACGAAGGCCTCCAGTGTCTGTGATAAAACTGGATGAGCCTTGAAGGACAGCAGTGGGTTGAGGGGGGCACAGGAGGGGTGAAGCCTAGGAGTCCAGCATGCCCCCTGTTCCTTGTGTGCGTGGCACAGTAGAATCTTTCTCTTCCAGCCACTGCCAGCTCTCAGGACCTCTGGTCTGAGGGCCAGAGAGCCTGTGTCCTTCTGCTTTTGAAAGGTGGCTCAGCACTCCATTAGCCCTTTCTAATTTTAAAGTAGTAGCTCCCTTGATTGAAATCTCAATTTGGGAACAGGCCTAGGATTGGCCTGTGGCTCGAGATTTTCACCAATAAGCGGAGTGGGAGGCGGGGAGGCGTCCCTTTAAGCAGCCGGGAGGCAGCCCAGAGAGCTTGGAGCTCCTCTCCCCAGGACCTGAGCGATTTTCCTGGATCCGGAGCTGCGCACAGAGCAGCTGCCGCCCCGGGAATGTTACACCCCTTGTGCGGAGCCCCTGCAGGGCCCCCTCGGGCTCCGGGCAGTTGGCTGCCGACGCCCCGCTGGGTTCCTTAGCTGTGGCCGCTACCCCTGCCCCTGGGTCTCCAACCCCCTTTCCCCGCCTCCCCCTAGTTTCCCGGGCCGGCGGAGGCGCCGTAGCGTCGGAGCAATGCAAGGCTAAGCCGGGTAAGTGGCCCCCCATAGCCGGGGAGCACGGAGGGGGGCGCAGGGGCATGTTTGCTCCTGGTTTCAGGAGCTCCCCTGAAAAAGGGGCCTTGCAGCTGGAGAGTAAGCTCTGGGAGAGATGCGCTTTGCCACCCAGACGCTGGGAAGTCAGGAGCCCCGCGGTGGGGACCTGGTGAACTGAGGGTCTGAGTGTCAGCCACCTTTCGTGCAGCCACTTTATTAACCAGCAATAGTAATCATAATATCACGAGGGGCTTTTTAAATAGCCTTTATTCTCTTAGAATGCATTTTCCCCTAAATATTTAAAAGGTATTTACTGTTAATGACCTAGTTATTTTCTGTTCAAAATATTTCTTAACATCTCCAGGAAGATCTACTTTAAAACATGCCTTACTTCTTCCGACATACCTTTATATTTTGCGCTTATATCCTCGAAAAGATAAACGTTGTTTATTTTCCCAGAACTTTAAAAATCTATTTCTGGCCGGGCGCGGTGGCTCATGCTTGTAATCCCAGCACTTTGGGAGGCCGAGGCGGGCGGATCACGAGGTCAGGAGATGGAGACCACGGTGAAACCCCGTCTCTACTAAAAAATACAAAAAATTAGCCGGGCGTGGTGGCGGGCGCCTGTAGTCCCAGCTACTCGGAGAGGCTGAGGCAGGAGAATGGCGTGAACCCGGGAGGCGGAGCTTGCAGTGAGCCGAGATTGCGCCACTGCACTCCAGCCTGGGCGACAGAGCAAGACTCCGTCTCAAAAAAAAAAAAAAAAAAAAAAAAAAAAAATCTATTTCTTTGCTTCTTGGTGGACTTCGGTAATGAAGCAACTCTGGATTTGTTAATGTGTTCTTTCTGAATTGGGGTAGGTGGAGAGGGCCCCTCTCCTGGCCCTTCCTAGCTCTACCTGAGGGAGTGTATAGTTTGGAGATGAGAGAGTTAATTCTTACTTTCCAAGTTACCAAATGCACCCTCTCAGATGCTGGAAGAGTCAGGACTTGGTGAAGGTTGGGATTACAAATCTGGGGTGCCTGGGCAGCCGTGCCCTGGGAAATTTTAAAACCAAAATAATCAGGAAAGATTGTGGGTAGGTGCTGGGTAAGATTTAAAAGATGAGGTTTCAGCTCCCCCCACCCATCTGTTCACTTGTGTGTACCTAAGCAAGAGGTTGAGAATCGAATGCAGAGGGTCAGAGTTTACTTTTTTTTTGTTTTTTTTAAGATGAGGCAGCTGGAAGACATGCCTTCCAAAATTGGAGCAGAGTCTGATGTGTGGATTGCCAAATTCCATTTCCGCCCATATTAAATTATTTTGGCTTCTAGAAGCCCTTATTTTGCTGGGCTGGCCTTTATTTGCATTTGTTTAGGTGGTGTGAATCATTTGTATACTTTGAGTTCCCTGCTTTCTGTACACAAATGTTTTTATCTGTGCAGCTAGTTGAGTAATTAGAGACGTGGACACGGCCCTGTGTGTACAGATAGAACAAATGCCACTTGGGGAAGATCTGGGCCTTTCCTTTTCAAATCATCAATTGCCAAATCTTCCCGGCCTGTTGGGCAATTCAGATAAAGGTGTCAAGTGAGCTGGGCAGTGAAGAATTTATATATGCAGCTAATTCTGCTCATCCTACAATAAAGCATCTTCCCATGGGGCCGAAAAGTGGGGGTTAGGGAGACATATAAAAATGATCCTGTGTTCTTAGTCACTGACTACCCAGCTCTCTCTGGATTTCTGAGAACCTGCCAGGAGAAACTGTTGACTGGATGGAAGTTTCAAGAAATGCAGAACAGAAATCAGGACAAGCCCTCCTTGAGCAACTTTTATTTCTGTTTGGAGGAAAGGAACACTTTGTTAGAATAACAAATTGTGGCTGCTTTTCAAGACCAGAAAACGGTTCTTGTTCTGAAGGCAGATTCGTTTTAAGAGTGTGAATCATTCGGTTTTGCTTTTTTTTTTTTTTTTCTTTTGCGGTGGAGGCTTGGAGATGATTAAACGTCCTGTCTGCAGGAAATTACCAGGAGATTTGAGTATTTTCCTGAATCAGCCTCAGATGGTACACAGCTTTGGGTGTAATACAAGAAAGCTCTGTTACAAGGCAATCTTTCCTCAGTGATACTCTCAATCTCACACAGGCTTTCAAGCCTCTCCATCAACAAGCCTCTTATTTTTTATTTTTGGGGTTGTACTTCCATTTAAGAAACTGAAATAACTCTCTCATTCCCTCTGTGAGCTTAAGATGGAACTTATTTTTGAGACAGTTTTATCAAGCCCACTTCCCCACTAGCCTCCTCCCACTTAGCTTCAACAGGAAAAACTCTTGGCTCCTTTTCCCGAGATTTCTTTTAAGCCAGAATTGTTATCCTTAGGGACACAGATGTCTCGAGGAATGAGAGAGATGCAAAGGTTTGAACTAGCACTCACCAATTTGGTGGTGACATTTATGGTCTTTGTAGAGCTGTTTGCAGAGCAGGCTAAGTGATTCTGTGTTGGGTTTGCCCTGAAGTGCATCAACAATACAGAAAATGGGCAATGAAAAGACGGTAAGGGGCAACCGAGGGACACGCGTGCTGCTTTGTGTAGTTGTGTATGCAGATATCTGTGGGTTTTTAAAAATAATTTAGAAAACCAAATCTCAGAAATGCTGTGCTCCCCAGGCTATTTTTCTTAATCTTTCCTGAAAAGTACTCAGTCACATTAAGCACTTCCTATCACTATCACAAAATAGGAGAGCACTGGGTGAATGTAAACTCTGTGCGATATTCTGATGTCAATGAGAGGAAGCAGAGAGAAGAATTTTTTTTAGCTACTAAAACACAGAATGGTAATCCTAGTTGAATATAATGAGACTTTATGGAAATTGTATTGAGGGTTTAAATGTGATGTTCCAAAAAAGTTTCTTTGATATTTTTTATTTTCGCAAAATCTGAATGGTGAGGAATTCTTTTCTGGGATAGTTAGCATTTGATTGCCATTCAGTTTTTGTTTGTTTGTTTGTTGTTTTTCTTTTTGTTTTGTTTTGTTGGTGATGTCTTTTCATATCCTGCTCCTCTGTGTGACCAGCAAAGGAAGGCTCATTTTTGCAAAGATTGTAATCTGGACAACTTCCAGAAGAATGGAAGATGTAGGGGTAGCTGAGGGAACAGACGCAGGTACCGTGGGACTCAGTGTCTAGGAAAACTCATGAATGATCTCCCTGCAAGATTAGCCCAGAGGCCTTTGAGAATTGCTTTATATTGACTTTTAACAGCCAGCCTGTGTAGAGAAATCCTTGTACCTATCACTGGTGTCTCCCTCTTCACAAAGCATCTTCCCAGGCAAGATGCCAATCCACAGGGAGCGCGTACGTGACATTGCTTATCACATCTTTCAAAGGTTGCTTCTTACTACTTTTTCTTTAAAACAACTACTACTTGATCTCTTGGGAACATTTGCAAAAGGTTACTCTGCATTCACCCAGGCTGCTGTAATTAGTCACTGGTTTTATTTTCTATTTTCTGATGATTGAGGCTCTGTTCAGGCTTCTGGGGATAAGCAAACATCTGTTGAGTTGGATGTTAGATAAATTCTAATTTTGATCATTAAGTTGTCCAGGCTGGAGAAGAGGTCTCATCTTGCCATATTATAAATGATAACATCAGTAAACAGAATGATGCCTGTTAACTTACTGAGCTTTTGCCAAGCACAGACTTAATAATGTCTTACCAGTCTTTCTCAGACTTTATAGTGCATAGGGATATCCTTCAGGGAGTCTATTTCATAGGTCTGTAGTATGACCTGGAAATCTGCATTTAAGAAATATCCAGGTGGAACTCTGGACTTTATCTTGAGAAGCACGTTGCTGTTTGCTCTTTACTACTGAAAAATCCTTACAACACCCCAGTGACGGTTGGTGCCATCAAGCAGCCTGTTTCACAGATGAGGAAGGTTAAGCTCACAGAGGTTCGGTAACTCCCCTGAGACACAAGGCTACCAAGTGGCCATGTGGGGGACCTGAACCTACAACTGTCTAATTCCAAGCATCTACCTGGGATGCTTCTTAAATGCAGCCCATGCTCTCAAGCATCTGCTCTTGGTGGATTGTTGGCGGGTTGCGGAGGGGGCGTGGGGTGGGCGGTCTTCTCTTTGTAATTTGTACCCAGTAACCACCCTTCCCACTGCCCTGCTGCCACTCTGCCGAAGGCTACTTCTCTAGGATGCTGGCATTCTGTAGACAGCGGTCCACGAGGTCCCCATTTAGACGATCCACTGTGATGGAATTGAGGGAGACCACATGGGGCAGAGGCCCTCGTGGCAACAGCTTCAGGAGTGTCCAGCTGATTTGCCTTGGGTTCTTTAAGTTCTGAACCAAGATGACCCAAGAGAAGGCTGATTGACTGTGAAATGCTTTTAATTCCCGCAGCTTTTGGAATTCTTAAGACAGTTATGTTTCCATCAAGGGCCCTTTCTACCTGGATGTAGGTGCCACTTTCTTTTCTCCAATCCATAATGCCTCTCCCACAGGATCCTTTCACAAGACCTCACCCTGCACAGCCCAAGAAAGTTGGAGCCATTTCCTAATGCTCATAGCCTGCGCTCACTTGCAGCCCTTCCTCCGTTCTCTGTATATCCCCCACTCGGAGTGTAATCCTGTGGCAAGTGAACTCAAAGGGAGTATTGGAAAGAGGAGAGGCAGAGACTGAACGAAGCCTCATTTAAGCTTCTTGCCTGATTCTCCCTTGGCCTGACCTGATTTCTCTTACTCTTTGGGGCACATGGACCAGGAATGATTTTTCTTGCTTAATTGCTGCAGAATTGTGGATACAGGACAGACCACTTAACCTCATGAGCTTCAGCTTCATTATCTGTAAAATGGTATGTTCATGTCGACCCTTTCTCCTTCGGGTACAAGTGATGTAATGTAATGTCCAAGAAGGCACTTTGGACTTTGTTTAAACACATTTTGATAACTTGCTCGTGTTGCCTCCTAGCAGTGGTTCTCTTACTGTGATCTTGGGAACACCTGTTTGGTGAATTGCTCTTCTGAAAAAGAAAACAAAAAAAGGTACTGTGTGTGTGGAACGTATGATGTTTTACATCTCCCTCGTGAGCAATCACAATTCAAAGACTATGAGAAGGCCCGGAGTAGAGAAACCTGTTTAGCCTTGATGTTGCATGTTCTGTGCTAATGTGACCCTGGAACCCCCCTTTCAGCCTCACCTCTTAATGTACCACAGAACACACTTGGGGGAATCTGTTAAACTTCAAAATGGTGGCTCTACTACTTATTAGCAATGTGACAAGTCATTTACATCTCTGAACCTCAGTTTCCTTGTCTGTAAAATGGAAGTAATTGGGACACCTACCCTACAGAGTTTTAGGGAGGGTTAAATATGTTAAGAGATGTCAAGGTCGCCCTCTGCCTGTCAGCAGGGTTTGTCCCAGTGGATCATTCCCTCCTCTTGCTTCCTTCTATAACTTTGTCTCCTTCTTGCTTTATCTTCCTCCTACCTCCCAATTTCCTTTGCTGCTCTTTCTCCTCTTCCTCTTTTTCTTTTTTAGGTCAGCCGCTCCTGCCTCCTTCCTGCTTGCTCATGTCTTTTTCATCTTTATTGCTCCCTTGTTGACGCCATCCAGCCCGTGGCTTCATGTTACACTGTACTCTTGACTAGTGGAGTCACATCTCCAGCCTGGACTTCTCTCCTGAGCTCCAGACTTAGATACACATCTCTTCTCAGTGTCTTCATTAGATGTCCAATGGGCTTCTCAGACTTGCTGCGTCAAAACATAGGGCTAGCTTTTTCCTTTCCTTCAGCCTTGACTGTGTCAACAAATGGCACCTCCAGCTACCCAGTTGCTTGAGCTAACAACTTTTGGCACCTTTGATTTTTCTCTTTCTCTTTCTTTACCCTCCCATATCTTATCCAATGGGAATAAGTCCTTTCAGTTCTACTTCAAAAACATACCCCAAATCGTAGCAGGTGAGGGTGAGAGGGAGGGAGGACTGACTAGAAAGGAGCTTGAGGTAAGTTCCTGGGGTGCTGAAAATTTTTGATATCTTGATAGAGTGTGCGTTACATGGATATAGGCATTTTTCAAAATTGATGAGACTCTACATATAAGGTCTATGGATTTTGCTGTATGTAAATAACACCTCTATAAAAAATGTGATAGAAAAGATACATATCTCAAACCTCCACAGGTCCAACTTTAGTCCATGCTGCTGTCATTTTTCACCTTGATTACTTGACAACCTTCCCAAACACCTAGTGGTTCTGAAGCTTAAATCACATCATAACACGACCCTGTTTAACACCTTCAGACAGCTTCTCATTGCAGTAAGGACAAAACCCAAACACTTTGCTGTGACCTGTGAGACTCTCCCACCTTTGCAAGTTCTAGCCCGTGCCTACCTCTCAAGGGCATCTTCCTACCTGGCTACTAGCACCCGTGCTTCAGTCACAGGCCAGCCCACGTTTCTGCCTACCTCTGGGCCTTTGTGCTTGCTGTTCTTTCTGCTTGGGATGCTCTTCCCCTAGATCTTTGCCTGGCTAGCAGCTTCTCATCATTAAGATCTTAGCTTAAATGTCCTTCTGTCAAGAGAACTTCCTACCTAGCCTTGCTCCGTGACTACACTCCACAGCCCACATTTTTCTTGGCCACATTATCTTACTAACTTTTCTCCAAAGCACTTTTCAAGATCCAAAATATTTCATTTTCAATATGACAAGCCTGTCCCTGTCCCTCCTTGTCCCTTAAAGACAAGGATTGCATCATTTAAATCCCATCTTCAGTGACAATATCTTCCTTCTAGGAGGGCTCCCTAAATAAATTTTGACTGACTGATTAACTGGTACCTGGGCCAGTGTCTAACACTGCAAGAAAATTATTAGGAAATAAAAAATTTTTAAATTATTTTTATTACTCTCCTCCTTTCCTGATCTCCCTCTTACTTCCTGGGGGATGTAGAGATTAATGTGCTTCCCAACGCTGCTAAGTCCATACACTTCACGTTTCTGTGCCTTCTTTTTTTTTTTTTTTTATTAATTGTAAACCAGATCAATTACAGTTGCCCCTTGTGGAGGTCTGTAAACCCCTTGGAGTGAGGCATTATTTCAGCACTCAGTACAAGTGAGGCATGAGTGTCTCATCACCTATCAAAAATTGCAACCCTAGCTGATGGTTTTCTCTGAAGACCCCAAGCTTCTGAACTCTCCTGCCTAGGAAGTCTGATCAGATGCAGCTGTCCTGGGAATTGATTTGGGATCCAAAAGTTTTTAAGATCTACTACAACTCCAACAAATGGCTTTGGAACTCAGAAGGCAGTAAACATATATATTTTTTAATCTGTCAGAGCTGATCTTTCCTAGGGAACAAAGGTTGAACTGTATGTTTAGTGCCCCAAACTTGCTCTTCTCTCTGGCCCCAAAAGCCACAACCTCTCACTGAATGTTATTGGTGGAGTACTAATTTAAAAATCAGAGCAAAGGGTTGCATATTCTAAAAGTGGAAAGAAACATCAACAGATATTGGTGGGGAAGAGAATGTCCTTCCCGGGACAAGAAGAGAATAATGCAGGCATTTCTGAAAACCCACAAGCCATGGTTTATTTATTTGGACCGTTCATTGAGTTACTAAGACAGGAATAGCACAGAGCTTTTATTTGCCTGCAGCTCTGGTTAAAAAGAATTAAAGGGGCCCCTTCAGGGCTTAGGGAAATAGTGCTGCGATTGATTAGCAGCGTCTGCCATGGGCAAGAACTGTTGTTGTACATAAAGAATTAGAGAATGTTAGATTTGGAATGGACCATGGAGATTATCTAGTGCAACTCTTGCCCTCATAGCTACTGCACCGTATTAGGGGGCTTTAGAAGAATAGTCATGAGCTTGGCAAAGTGATAACTCTTAGCTTTTCAGGCCTTTGTTCCCTCTTGGGTCCCGTCATTGCGTTCAGTGTGGTGTACTGCAGCACTTCCTGAGAATGTGCCAGGGGAGCCTCACGAGAGAGTTCTGAGGCTGGTCAAGTTTGGAAAAGTCTATGGTACCATATATCCTTCTCAAAGATTCATAAGGGACAATGAGCATGACATAGGGCCTGAGAAGTCCAATCATAAAGAAACCCACTTAACATTGTTTTCCAAACCTGGTGATTCTGGCATGTTTTTCAAGGACACCTGTTGCCATTTTGTAGAACACTCTCTTTAGATGCTGCTGTGTTATGTTTAGGGAGAGTGTTCATTTCCTAGGGCTGCTATACCAAATTACCACAATCTTGGTGGCTTAAAACCACAGAAATTTATTCTCTTACTGTTCTGGAAGCCAGAAGTTTGAAAGTCAGGGTGTTGGCTGTCTCTGGGAGAGAATCTGTCCCGGCTTCTTGTGGCTGCCAACAATCCATCCTTGGCATTCCGTGGTTACAGCCGCGTCACTCCAGTATCTGCCTCCATCTTCACATGGCTTTCTCCTCTGTGCATGTGTCAAATTTCCCTCTGCCTCTCTAAGGACACTTGAGGTGACATCTAGAGCTCACTTGTTTAATCTACATAATCTCTTCATTTCAAAACCCTCAATTTAATTATATCTGCAAGGGCTTCTTCCTCAAATATGTTACAATTTTCAGGTTCTGGAGATTAGGACATGGACATATCTTTGGGAGGCCATTTTGCAACCTACCACGGAGGCATATTGACTCAAACATTAGGAGACTTGGATGAAGTTCTCACTTAGCTACGAGCTCCTCAGTCCCATGAAGAGGCAGAAAGGGTGTTTAAACCAGGAGTCAGGCCTATTTCCTCACCCCTCAGAACTTCACTGTCCTCGGCTATTACGTGGGATATAACTGTATACTTTGTAGGGGTATTATAAAATTAAGTGAGATAAAACTTGTGGTGCACTTAGCACAAGTGAATATCAAGTAAATATTGGCTTATTGTTGTATATTTTTACTACTGCTGTGTTGCTGCCACTGTTATCATGTTCCTTCTCTTTGAGTCTTGTTGTCAAATGAAGTGATTAAGGCTAACTCTGGCCCAAGAATAGTCAAGGATCCTCTCAAAATTAGCATACTGTGGGTTCCAGATCTCTCAAAGGCCACATTACATCTTCTAGATCTCTTCACTGAAGTATAATATATCCATATAGGAGAGTGAACATATCATAGTTGTTCAGCTGAATGAAATTTCTTAAGCTAAATATACCAATGTTACCAGCACACAGAATCAAGCCCTTTTTGCACCCCTACTTAATTCTGACCACTCTCCTGATTTCTCTCTTTCTTTCTTTTTGAGACAGAGTCTTGCTCTGTCACCCAGGCTAGAGTGCAGTGGCATGATCTCGGCTCAGTGCAAGCTCCACCTCCCGGGTTCATGCCATTCTCCTGCCTCAGCCTCCCTAGTAGCTGGGACTGCAGGTACCCGCCACCACACCTGGCTAATTTTTTTTCTTTTCTTTCTTTTTTTTTTTTTTTTTATAGTAGAGACAGGGTTTCACCGTGTTAGCCAGTATGGTCTCGATCTCCTGACCTCGTGATCCACCTGCCTCGGCCTCCCACAGTGCTGGGATTACAGGCGTGAGCCACCACACCCAGCCTCTGATTTCTAACATCCTAGATTTTACCAGTTTTTATACCTTACATAAAGGGAATTATACAATATGTACTCTTACATACCTGGCTCCTTTCACTCGACATTCTGTTTGTGAGATCCAATTGTTTTCTTGTGTATAGTTGTAGATCATTCATTTTAGTTGTTGTATAGGGTTCCATTATAAAATAGATCAAAATGTATTCATTTAATTGTTGCTGGGAGTTTCCTTAGTTTCTGGTTAGAGACTATTACAAAAGTGCTGTTACAGACATTCTAGTACATATCCTTTGGGAGTGCATGCAATGCTGGGACAAAATCCACAATACTTTCATCCAAGATGTCTTCCCACCCCCACCCGCTAATTGCTTGCTTCAGATGCTTTGCAACTTGAGAGCTTCTTATAACCAAGGGTATCTTAGTCTGTTTGGGCTGCTGTGACAAAATACCATAAACTAGGTAGCTTATAAACAACAGGTTTTCTTTTACGTTCCAGTGCTTGGAGGTTCAAGATCAAGGTGCCTGCAGGTTCGGTGTTTGATGAGGGTTTGCTTTCTGGTTCATAGATGGTGCCTTCTTGCTGTGTCTTCACACAGTGGAAGGGAAGAGCTGGCACTTTGGGGTCTCTTTTATAAGAGCACGAATCCCATTCACCTCCCAAAAGCCCCATCTTCTAATACTATCACTTTAGGGGTTAGGATTTAAACCTATGAATTTGAGGGAGAAGGACACAAACATTCAAACCATGGCAAAGGATAATGGCTGATTAGTAGGGATGATTCTCATCCTCTGGCCCACCCACTGCCCTCCCAAGCCATTGGCCATGCCTACATTCTCTTGATGTGTCGAAATCTTTTGAGCCACCACTCTTTCCGTAAGACTTTCCCCTTGGCTTGCCTTCCAGTGGGCTGGGACAGGATGTGGTAATTTTGAAGGAGTAAACACCCAGCTAAAGACACAACTCCACCTTTCTGCATCCCACTCAGGGCCACCTCATTCATTTGCTCACACTCCCACTGCCAGTGCCAAGTCAGCCTTTTCTTCCCTGACTGCCTCAAGGAGAGACATGATGGGCCACACATACCCCTGTTCTTCTCCATCAGGCCTCCACTGAACTGGTCATACACACCCCTGTCATACTCCCAACGCCGGTATTTGGAACAGCCCAGACTGTCTTACAGATTACAGCATGTCCAACTGAAGGTTGGGAACAGAAGGGTGGAGGGAGGAGTTGGCACAAACTGGCAGAGTGATGTGAACATGAGCCAGAAGCCTGGCACCATTGCCCAAAAAGGTTGGGAACCACTGGTTTAACTCAGCCAAATAATTTTTCTTATATAGGGGAAGGCTAAAACTCATGCTTCAACTGCTCCTGGTGATACATGTATGAGAGACTTTTCCTGTATCCCAAATGAATGGGTGAAGCATTACTGTGATGTGTTGAATGGTGGAATCATGTATTTGACTTTGTCCAGGGTTCCATTAATTGGCATCAGGTTGGCAACTTACACATGTCAATTCTGGTATTACTGGGGAAATATCTGATGGATATTAGGCTCAGTTACCAAACCATTCCAGAAAAATTTAAATGAAATTAGACTCAGTGCCAAAAACTCCTTTATCATATCCATTTTGTTCCTTTGTGTTAGGTGGCCTTAAAAATGCATATGTGACTGATGGGGTAGGAAGGGAGACATGGGAGACAGTGCATTCTAAGTGTCTTTGTTATGCTGTCATGTTTATTTTTTCTTGCCTGATGACCAAGAAGTAGGAAAGAAGGTGGGGATGCTTGGAAGGGGTGAGGTTCTCTGGAAATTTTTTATCTTTTTAAGTCAACAAAGAGTTAAGCCATACTTTTCTATAGGATTATAATATCTCACAAAAATGAATAAATAGTTGAGTAACTTTGTGCCAAGCTCTTTTGGAGATTTAATTATAGTAGCAGGTATCATTTATTGAATATTTTCTTTATGATCAGCAGCATGTTGGAGACTTCTCTACATCATGGGTCAACAAACTTTTTCTGTGTAGAGTCAAGTAGTAAATGTTTTAGATTATGCAAGTCAAGAGGCGAAATCAAGACTAGTATGTAGGTACTTGTGTAATGAGAAAACAAATTTCTACAGATTTTTTTGACAAAATTCAAAATACAATGATAATAATTGAGTATAACCTTTCCGAAATACAGGTCTCCTAATGAGAAGAATGGAATTCATTTTTGGAGAAGTGAGGTTTAGAGTTCTGTCTCCTATTACCAAATTGATTGCAAATATTTATCTATAAAAATCACTCTTAGCTCATGGGCCATATAGAAACGGGCTGTGGGGCTGGACTTGGCTTGCAGGTCATAGTTTTATTTATATTCTGGCTGAGCCTTATGTGTAAGTAATGATCAAACTGGACTGCCCGAAGCAGTGAAAACCTCCATAGTGGCATAAATGAGTCAAGCCTTTATTTGTCTCTCCTCAAAGAAGTTTAAAGGTGTCTGCCCAGGGCTAGTCTAGCAGATTCACTATGTCACAGAGACCCAGCTTGCTTTTTTCCTGCCCTGCCAACCTCGGCATATGGCTCCCTTCCTCAGAGTCGCTCCATAGTTCAGCTGCTGCCACCATGTCTGCATTCCAGGCAGCAAGAAGAAAAAAAGCAGGGAAGCAGTATACAGATACTTTCTTTTAAGGAGACTTCCCCTTGTCCCACCCAATGCTACTACCATCTCCTTGGCCAGAACTTTGACATATGACCACATGTCTTTACAAAAGAGGCTGAGAAATGCAGTTGTTTACTCAAGTTGTGAGTGTGCTTAGATAAAAACTGGAATCCTGCTACTGAGGAGGAAGAGGGGATGCTGAGATAAGTAACTAGAGTTCTCTGTTATATTCAACAAGGTAGAAAATGAGCGCTAGAGAGATTTCCATCTGCCCTGAGGCCTTATGGCAGCAGACTGGGATTTGAACTGAGGCCTGCTGAATTCCAGGCTCTCCTCTCCCTCTCCCTCTCCCTGCATCTGCCCTCAAGCACTGTGAAGAGGTCCATGTGCATCCTGCTAGGAATGAGGTGTGGTCTTGATTTGTATAAACCCTTGCTCCCTCCAAAGATGCTCCCAAGGAACCTATAAGGAAGGATGTCAACATTACCCTTTAGTGGAGGGCCCTGTAAAAACTGAATCAGGGCACATGGCTGAGGTTGAAGCCTACACAGGGCCTCCTGATCACTCCTAAACATCAATGCAATTCTTGAGATTCTACCAAACTTTTTCTCCAGTCACATGGAACAAGAAGTAAGTTCAGTGACCAACAAGCTCAGGCATGCACACAGAGAGTAAACTTGTGCATGGAGGGAAGACTTGGAACATGAAATGAAAGCAGTAACTGGGTATGTGATCTTTTAAAGTGACCTACTCACTACTATGGCTTGGAATTTGGCCAACATGGCTCACAGTTTTTTTATCCTAAATGGGAAAATGTGGGAGGTAGATAGGCGCTTTCAGGTTCCTCCTGCATACATATGGGCATGTATATATCTAGCTGTTAGGGAGAATATCTAAATGCTCGCTAGGTACTGAAACATTTATCTCAGGTGATCTCACAACAGTCCTGTAGGGGCATCATCATTTCATTTTTAAAGATAAGTAAATATGGTGTTGAGAGGTTAACAGGCCTAAGACCATACAACTGGTAAGTGGTAAACCCAGGTAGTTGGACTCAAGTCTTCATTTTCAAGTGTACTGTTTCTGGCTATAAAACTAAAGGCAATCTGTGAGATAAAAGCTATGATAACCTTATCAACAAAACACGTGGGTTTACAACAGAAGGAATGATTAATTTTGACTTGAGAGGAGGGATCAAGAAAGCTTCCGAGAGGTGATGACATTTGAGCTGGGCTCAAAGAATGACTATGACTGCGTGGCTGGAAGAACAAAAATCCATGAAGAGAAATTATTGTTGGTCAAATGTGTAATATGCTCTAATAATAAATAGTCCTGGCCAGTTAGGAAGTGAGAAAGAGATTGAGGGTCCCTGTCTTTTTGCTCACCTTCCAAATATCACCATCACCATGAAAACAGCTGATATGTATTCCTGGGGCTGTTTCTCATCTAGGTGGTTTCTTGTCTAGTTCCGTTTCAGTCTTGTCTGTCGCCTTGGGAGACAGGAGCAATACCTCTTGCCAGAAGCTGAGTTGTACTGAGTTTTGATGCTCTGGTATTGAGTTGTTGGTTCCTCTTTCCACTGTATTCCTGACTTCAATTTGTCTAAACCTGGCTGTGTGTTAGTGTAAAGGAATCAAGCTCATAAATAAAATAGGAGGTGAAAGTAGGTTTTAGTAATGAGACTCTGGCTTAATCGCATCAGCAAGCTAAGGAAAGAGCCATTAAATATTTATCAAATTGTTGCATTGACATTTTCACTGTGCTTGCTGTGGACATTAGAACACTCTGGAGAATGCAGCTGTCCACCACCAAGCAACAGGCAGGGAGTTGTGGCTGCGCCGAAACATATACCTGTATTATTACAAACCTCCATCCGTCTGAAGGCCCCAAAGAGACTGCACTAGTAATCCCCCATCTCACGAGGAGACTTTGTTGAGGTTTCAGAGAGGGTGACAGTACACAGGTGTTGATGGAGCTCCAGCAGGCGCCTCACCTTGAAACGCCTCTCATGACACTGGCCAGCGGATCTCATGCACATTCCATGCTACCCTTTGATTTTTTTCCAAGGTCACTGTTTCTTGAGAGCTTTGTTTATGATTAGTTTAACTGTGATAAACTGTGGTAAGAAGTAAGTGCTTGAATTTTTTCCCCCTCTTCTTAGTTTAAGAATTCTTTAAATAGTGCTGTGTTTGCCTGGATGAGAGATTGCAGATTCCATCAGCAGATGCAGCACTTGTCTCGTGGTTGCCTTCCAAATAAGGCATGTCGAAGGTATTCTACCAGCATAAGGTCTTGAGCCAGTCAAAGAACCAGTTATTATGCTTTAAAAAGCAATTCATCGTCTGGAGTAGTGAACTTGGGTGTTATTTTTAGGCCAATCTTTTAATGTATGTGACATGCAAGAATAGGGTTTCTCATGTGAACTTCTTGAGGGTTCATGAGAGAGTAACTGGGGAGGTGGGTAGGGTGACCGGCAGAGGTAGGTGTCTGAACAGCTGTGTGATGGTCCCATAATTTAGTACTTTTGAACAAGGACTCAGGAGTCAGACATCAGTTCCAGTTTCAGCTCTGCCACTTACCAGTTATATGATGTAGAATGGATTACTTAGACTGATGAAGTCTCAGCTTCTTTATCTATCAAATAAAGTATGGTATCTACCTCAACAAATTGCCCTGAGAATGAAATGAGATAAAGCACATTAAAGTCATTAGCATAATAGTTGGTACACAGCAATCACTTAATAAATGATAGCTGTTATTATTTCTAGAGCTTTTATTTTTAACATAGGGCTTCTAGTCTTTAAGACTTTCTGTAAGGTCAGGTGGGAGGTGAATCTTCTACAATCAAGTCATGGAAAATTGAAACTGGAAGGTACTCATAGATTGTCTAATCCAGTGGTATGCAAATTATGACTCTGGCTGAATCCAGCCTGCATCCTGTTTTTGTAAAGTTTTATTGGAACATATCCATGCCCAGTTACTTTTGTCTTGTCTTCACTTGTCACACTACAAGGGCAGAGTTGAATAGTCATGACAGAGACTATATGGCCCACAAAGCCTAAAATATTTAGCCTGACCCTTAATAGGAAAAAGTTTGTTGACCCCTGATCTAATCCAG
>NW_026652525.1:0-683 GCF_009828535.3 Hylobates moloch
TATTCCACTCCACTCCACTCTAATCCACTGCATTTGATTCCATTCCATTCCATTCCATTCCTTTCCACTCAAATCCACCTCTACTCCACTCCACTCCACTCCATTCCATTCCTTCCCATTCCAGTCCACTCCATTCCATTCCTTCCCATTCCAGTCCACTCCACTCCATTCCATTTCATTCCATTGCATTCTAGTGTACTACACTCCATTCCTTTGTACTCCATTCCACCACTCTGCATTCCACTCCGCTCCATTCCATTCCATTCCTCTCCTTTCCATTCCATTCCACTCGAATCCACTCTACTCCAATCTACTCAACTCCCTTCCACTCCATTCCATTTCTTCCCATTCCACTACAATCTACTCCACTATATTCCATTCCATTCTGTGCCATTCCATTCCATTCCTTTCCACTCCATTCCACTCCACTCCACTCCATTCCGTTCCACTCCATTCCACTACACTGCACTCCACTACACTGCATTCCATTCCGTTCCTTTCTATTCCATTGCATTCCATTCCTTTCCCTTACCTTCCATTCCATTCAATTGCACTCCTCTCCACTCCACTCCAAGTCATTGCCTTCCATTCCATTGTATTCCATTCCATTGCATTGCATTAATTTCCATTTCGTTGCATTCCATACCATTCCATTCCATTTCACTCCACTCCACTCCACTCCA
>NW_026652525.1:693-40604 GCF_009828535.3 Hylobates moloch
CCATTCCATTCCACTCGAATCCACTCTACTCCAATCTACTCAACTCCCTTCCACTCCATTCCATTTCTTCCCATTCCACTACAATCTACTCCACTATATTCCATTCCATTCTGTGCCATTCCATTCCATTCCTTTCCACTCCATTCCACTCCACTCCACTCCATTCCGTTCCACTCCATTCCACTACACTGCACTCCACTACACTGCATTCCATTCCGTTCCTTTCTATTCCATTGCATTCCATTCCTTTCCCTTACCTTCCATTCCATTCAATTGCACTCCTCTCCACTCCACTCCAAGTCATTGCCTTCCATTCCATTGTATTCCATTCCATTGCATTGCATTAATTTCCATTTCGTTGCATTCCATACCATTCCATTCCATTTCACTCCACTCCACTCCACTCCACTCCATTGAATTCCTTTCCATCCTTTCATCTTTCATCCTTTCATCTCCATTCAACTCCACTCTGCTACACTCAAATCCACTCCACTCCCCTCCATTTCAGTCCACTCCATTGCATTCCATTCTAGTCCATTCCACTCCATTCCATTTCATTCCTTTCTGTCGACATGATCTCACTCTGTCACACTGGCAATATTGCAGTGGCAGAATCACGGCTCAAATTTCATTTCACTGTTCAATTCCATTCCCTTCCATTCCATTCCTTTCCATTCCTCTCAACTCCACTCCTCTCCACTCCATTGCATACCACGGCACATCACTCCACTCCACTCCATGCCATTGCACTCCATTCCACTACTTTCTACTCCACTCCACTCCATTTCTTTCCACTCCATTTCACTACACTGCACTCCACTCCACTCCATTCCATTCCAATCCATTCCATTGCATTCAGTCCCATTGCCTTCCATTCCATTCCGTTCCATTCCATTCCACTCCACTACACTGCATTCCAATCCACTGCTTTCCATTCCATTCTATTCCATTCCATACCACTCGATTCCACTCTTCTCCACTCCACTCCATTCATTCCCTTTACACTCCACTCCAATCCACTCCATTCCATTCCAATCCTCTCCTCTCCACTCCACTCCATTACACTCCATTCCTTTCTTCTCCATTCCACTCCTCTGCACCACACTCCACTCCATTCCATTCCATTCTATTCCATTCCATACCATTCCATTCCATTCTATTCCATTCCATTTTTTGCATTCCATTCCATTCCATTCTATTCCTTTCCATTCCATTCCATTTCACTCCAGTCCTCTCCATTCCAGTCCACTACACTCCATTGCATTCCATTCCATTCCATTCCATTCCTTTCCATTCCAAGCCATTCCATTCCTTTCCATTCCACTCCATTCCATTTCATTCCATTTCCTTTCATTGTTCTTCAATCCACTCTTCTCCACTCCACTCCACTCTATCCATTCCATTCCTTTCCATTCCTCTCTACTCTTTCCACTCCATTCCATTCCATTTTATTGCATTCCATTCCATTCCATTCCCTTCCATTCCATTCCATTGCACTCCTTTCCACTCAACTCCACTGCACTATACTACACTCCACTCCTTTCCTTTCTACTTCATTCCACTACACTGCACTTCTCTCTGCTGCATTCCATTGCATTTCATTTCATTCCATTCCGTTCCATTGCATTCGATTCCATTCCATTCCCTTACACTCCATTCCATACCACCCCATTCCACTCCAATCCACAGCATTCCATTCCATTACATTCAACTCGAAGCTACTCTACTCCACTACACTCCACTCCATTTCATTCCTTGCCATTGCACTCCACACCACTCCATTCCATTCCATTCTGTTCCACTCCTTTCCCTTCCACTCCACTCCACTCCTTTCTACTCCATTCCACTACACTGCTCTCCATTCCATTCCATTCCATTCCATTCCATTCGGTTGCATTCCATTCCGTTCCATTCCATTCCCTTCCATTCCATTCCATTCCATTCCACTCCCCTCCACTTTACTCCAATCCACTGCATTCCATTCCATTCCTTTCCATTCCACTTGAATCCACTCTAATCCACTCCACTCCACTCCATTCTTTCCGATTCCTCTCCACTCCACTGCAATCCACTGCTTTCCATTACATTACATTCCATTCCTCTCGAATCCACTGCACTCCACTCCACTACTCTCCACTCCGTTCCATAGCACACCACTCCACAACACTCCACTCCACTCCATTCCATTCCACTCCATTCCTCTCTACTCCACTCCATTACTTCTACTCCATTCCACTACGTGCCACTCCACTCCACTCCACTCCATTCCATTCCATTCCATTCTGTTCCATTCTGTGCATTTGCATTCCATTCTATTCCATTCCATTATGTTCCATTCCATTCCATTCCCTTCCTTTCCATTTTATTCCACTCCACTCCTTTCCAATCTACTGCATTCCATTCCATTCCATGACATTCCATTCCATTCCATGACATTCCATTCCATGACATTCCATTCCACTCGAATCCACTCTAATCCACTCCACTGAACTCCAATCCAATCCTCTCCATTCCATTCCTTTCCATTCCATTCCAGTCCCCTCCACTCCACTCCATTCCTTTCTATCCATTCCAATACACTGCACTCCACTGCACTCCCATTCCATTCCATTCCGTTCCATTCCATTGCAATCCATTCCATTCCATTCCTTTCCATTCCATTCCATTCCACTCCACTCCACTCCAATCCACTGAATTCCATTCCACTGCATTCCATTCCATTCCATTCCATTCCATTCCATTCCATTCCATTCCATTCCATTCCATTCCATTCCATTCCATTCCATTCCTTTCCATTCCATTCCACTCGAATCCACTGTACTCCACTCCACTCCACTGCACTCCATTCATTCCCATTCAACTCTACTCCACTCCACTCTTTTCCATTCCATTCCACTCAACTCCACTCCTTTCCTTTCTACTCCATTCCACTATGCTGCACTCAACTCTGCTCCATTCAATTCCATTCCTTTCCATTCCATTCCGTTCCTTTGCATTCCTTTCCATTCCATTCCTCTCCACTCCAGTCCACTGAATTCCATTCCATTCCATTTCATTCCTTTCCATTCTATTCATGTCAAATCCTTTCTACTCCACTCCACTTCACTCAACTCCACTCAACTCAATTCCATTCCTTCCGATTCCATACCAATCTCTCCACTCCATTCCTTTCCATTCCACTCCATTCCACTCTACTCCACTCCACTCCAATTCATTCCATTCCTTCCCATTCCACTCCACTCCACTCCATTCCATTCCTTTCTACTCCATTCTAGTACACTGAATTCCACTCCACTCCATTCCATTCCATTCCATTCCATTAAACTGGAATCCACTCCACTCCACTGACTCCACACCACTCCGCTCCATTACATTCCTTTCTACTCCATTCTAGTACACTGAATTCCACTCCATTCCATTCCATTAAAATGGAATCCACTCCACTCCACTGACTCCACACCACTCCGCTCCTTTCTTTCCCATTCATCTCCACTCCACTCCACACTATTCCATTAAATTCCTTTCCTTTCCATTCCACTCCACTGCACTCCATTCCTTTCTAATCCATTCCACTCCACTCCACTCCCCTCCATTCCATTCCATTCCATTCCATTCCTTTCTGTACTATTGCATTGCATTCCATTCCATTCCCTTTCATTCCATTCCATTCCACTCCACTCCACTCCAATCCACTACATTCCATTCCATTCAATTCCATTCCATTCCTTTCCACTCGAATCCACTCAACTCTACTCCACTCCACTTCACTCCATTCCATTCCTTCCCTTTCCACTCCACTCTACTCTAATCCATTCCGTTCTACTTCATTCCACTACAGTGCACTCCACTACATTCCATTCCACTCCGTTCCATTCCATTCCATTGCATTCCATTCCATTCCATGACCTTCCATTCCATTCCATTCCACTCCACTCTACTCCACTCCAATTTACTGCATTCCCTTTCACTGCATTCCATTCCATTGCATTGCTTTCCTTTTCATTTCGTTACAGTCCATACCATTCCATTTTACTCCACACCCCTCCAATCCACTCCACTCCATTGAATTCCTTTCCATCCAATTTCTTTTCTCTCCTTTCAACTCCACTCCATTACACTCAAATCTACTCCACTCCTCTCCACTTCAGTCCACTCCTTTGCAGTCCATTCCAGTCCATTCCATTCCATTCCATTTCATTCCTTTCTGTCGACATGATCTCACTCTGTCACCCTGGCAATATTGCAGTGGTAGAATCACAGCTCAGATTTCATTTCACCGTTCAATTCCATTCCCTTCCATTCCATTCTATTCCATTCCACTCAACTCCACTCCTCTCAACTCCATTTCCATTCCTTCCCATTCCACTCCACTCTCTCCACTCCATTCCATTCCATTCTATTCCATTCCACTCAACTCCATTCCACTACACTCCACTCCTTTCCATTCTACTTCATTCCACTACACTGCACTCCTCCCCACTGCATTCCATTACATTCCATTTCATTCCATTCCGTTCCATTGCATTCGATTCCATTCCTTTCCCTTCCATTCCATTCCATACCACCCCACTCCAATCCACTGCATTCCATTCCATTCCATTCCATTCCATTCCATTCCATTCCATTCCATTCAACTCGAACCTGCTCTACTCCACTCCACTCCACTCCATTTCATTCCTTCCCATTGCACTCCACACCACTCCTTTCCATTCCATTCTGTTTCATTCCATTCCATTCCATTCCACTCCACTCCACTCCACCCCACTCCTTTCTACTCCATTCCACTACACTGTAATCCACTCCACTACATTCTCCTTTCTACTCCATTCCACTACACTGTAATCCACTCCACTACATTCCATTCCATTCCTTTGAATTCTATTCCATTCCTTTCCGTTCCATTCCTTTGAATTCCATTCCATTCCATTCCCTTCCATTCCTTTCCATTCCACTCCACTCCACTTCACTCCAATCCACTGCATTCCATTCCATTCCTTTCCATTCCACTCGAATACACTCTAATACACTCCACTCCACTCCATTCTTTCCAATTCCACTCCACTCCACTCCAATCCACTCGATTCCATTCCATTCCATTCCTCTCAAATCCACTGCACTCCAGTCCACTTCTCTCCACTCCATTCCATAGCACACCACTCCAAACCACTCCACTCCATTCCATTCCACTCCACTCCACTCCATTCCTTTCTACTACATTCCACTACACTGCACTTCACTGCACGCCATTCCATTCCATTCTGTTCCATTCCATTCCATTCTTTTGCATTCCTTTCCATTCCACTCCACTCGACTCCGCTGCATTCCATTCCTTTCCATTCCTTTCCATTCCACTCGAATCCACTCTAATCCACTCCATTCAACTCCACTCCACTCCTCTGCATTCCATTCCTTTTCATTCCATTCTTGTCGCCTCCACTCCACTCCATTCCTTTCTACTCCATTCCACTACATGGCACTTCCCTGCACTCCCATTCCATTCCATTCCATTCCGTTCCATTGCAATCGTTTCCATTCCATTCCCTTCCATTCCATTCCATTCCACTCCACTCCAATCCACTACATTCCATTCCATTGCATTCTATTCCGTTCCATTCCATTCCATTCCACTCGAATACACTCTACTCCACTCCACTCCACTCCACTATTTATATATATTTCAATTCCACTCCATTCCAGTCCACTCCTTTCCATTCCATTCCACTCAAACCCTCTCCTCTCCACTCCACTCCATTCTTTTTTACTCCATTCCACTACTCTGCACTCCACTCCACTCCATCCCATTCCATTCCTTTCCAATCCATTCTGTGCCCTTGCATTCCATTCAATTCCATTCCATTGCATTCCATTGCATTCCATTCCATTCCATTCCATTCCATTGTATTCCAGTCCACTCCATTCCAATTGACTGCATTCCATTCCATTACATTACATTCCACTCTAATCCACTCAAGTCCACTCTAATCCACTCCACTGAACTCCTCTCCACTGCTCTCCATTCCATTCCTTTCCATCCCATTCCAGTCCCCTGTACTCCACTGCATTCATTCTAATCCATTCGACTACACTTCACTTCACTGCACTCCCATTCCATTCCATCCTATTCTGTTCCATTTTTTTCCATTCCATTCTATTTCCTTCCATTCCATTCCATCCCACTCCACTCCACTCCAATCCATTGCATTGCATTCCATTCCATTCCTTTCCATTCCTATCCATTCCACTCGAATCCACTCTACTCCACTCCACTCCACTCCATTCATTCTCATTCAACTCCACTCCACTCCTTTCTATTCTATTCCACTAAACTCCACTCCACTCCTTTCCTTTCTACTCCATTCCACTACTCTGCTCTCCACTCCATTCCATTCCATTCCATTCCTTTCCATTCCGTTCCATTCCTTTGCGTTCCATTCTGTTCCATTCCATTCCATTCCACTCAACTCCATTCCAATCCACTGCATTCCATTCCATTCCATTCCATTCCACTCGAATCCATTCTACTCCACTCCACTTCACTCAACTCCACTCAACTCAATTCCATTCCTTCCCATTCCAGACCACTCTCTCCACTCCATTCCATTCCATTCAATTCCATTCCACCCCATTCCACTCCACTCCACTCCATTCCATTCCTTCCCATTCCACTCCACTCCACTCCACTGTATTCCATTCCTTTCTACTCCTTTCCATTACACTGAATTCCACTCCCTTCCATTCCATTCCACTGGAATCCACTCCACTCCACTGCACTCCACACCACTCCACTCCTTTCTTTCCCATTCAGCTCCACTCCAGTCCACATAATTCCCTTAAATTCCTTTCCTTTCCATTCCTCTCTGCTCCACTCCACTACACTCCATTCCTTTCTAATCCATTCCACTACACTCCACTCAACCCCCCTCCATTCTGATCCATTCAGTTCCATTCCATTCCATTCTGTTCCATTTCTTGGCCTCCATTCCATTCCCTTTTATTCCATTCCATTCCACTCCACTCCACTCCACTACATTTCATTCCTTTCCATTGCATTCAATTCTATTCCATTCCATTCCATTCCATTTCACTGGAATCTGCTCTACTCCACTCCACTCCACTTCACTCCATTCCATTCCTTCCCTTTTCACTCCACTCCACTCCATTCCATTCCTTCCCATTTCCCTACACTCTAGTCCACTATATTCCATTCCATTCTGTCCACTCCATTCCATTCATCATTTCATTTCATCATTCCATTTCGTCATTTCATCATTTCATTTCATCATTTCTTTTCATCTTATCATTTCATCATTTCATTTCATTTCATCATTTCACCATTTCATTTCATCTCATTTCATCATTTTATCATTTCATTTCTTCATCATTTCATCAATTCATTTCATTTCATCATTTAATTTCATTTCATCATTTCATTTCATTGACAAATATATTTAAGTGCTAATGTGATGCCCAAGAGACAACCTATTTCCCTTTGTAAAACACCTCCTGCAACAAAAGGCAACCTCTCATGGCTGGCTAAGTCTACAGGGATACCAGCCTCTCTTCCACCACCCAATTTGATTTAGAACCTCAAACAGCACCTCGGTTTCTTTAAAACCTAAAACATAAACACAACTCTTGATTGTAAGTGAGCCAACAGTTTCTTGTCTCTTTCTCTGCTCAATGCTTATGGCCGTGTCTCCCCAACTACGTTCAGTGGAAGAAAAGATCCCCTGGACAAAAAAGTTTGAGAATTGTTTTTGCAGGACTTCTCAGAACCTTTAAAACACAAATCCTCATCCACAGGGATCTTCAGGAGGGAGATGACTGATGCAGCACAACTTTCTTTCACAGGAGCATCGTGCAGAATACAGTATGAGACACAGAAAGGCTGCATTGAGTCTTTTTAAGGGCCTGGGCCTTGGTGGGGGTGGGGTAGGATCTCTCCAGATAGCATCTAATGAGTAGGAACATTCAGGTTGCTTTTTTTTCCTTATTGGCAAAACTGTGCACCATGAATGAAGCTGGTCTCCCTTATCCATATCAAAACTAAACCCAAATTAATTGGCTAAATTGGGTCTCAACACCTCCAGGAGCCATGTGGAAGAAAGTCCCACCACACTTTAAAGTAGCTTACCTCATCACAGTTGAGGAAAGCAAAACGCTTATGACCAGTATGCTGCTAATACAAGTCTGCAAATAATGCTGTATGAAAAATTACTTTTCCCAATCATAGCTGGCACAGTCCACATTTTGCATTAAACTTCCCCCCCCCCCCCGTTTTAAATTTTAAACACAGGTCTTTTTCCCTTCTTTTTTTAAATTTTAATTTAATTATACAAGACAGAGTCTCAGTATGTTGCCCAGGCTGGTCTTGAACTCCTGAGCTCAAGCGATACATCTGTCTCCGCCTCTCAACGTGCTGGGATTACAGGCCTGAGACACTGTGCCTGGCCTTAAACACAAGTCTTAATTCATTCTTACAATTATCCTGAGGTTAGAAAAATGGAAGGGGAAGAAAAATGGCAAGCAGGTAGGCTGACTTCAGCTTCATTATTTGGAAGGACAGTTTGCTCGGTTAAAACACACTACTGCCCACAAAGGCCAAGACAACAGAAAAATACAGAATTATATAAATAGATTTCATATGTGACAGCTTTTTGAATGGAGACTTTTTCAATGCAAATGACAAACAGATGTGCTTGAGAATAAATGACAATGAATTTTTTTTATCTCAACAGCCATCCTGAGAGCACGTCTCTACGTCTCTACCTGCATTCTGGAATCAGGGAGAAAGCCAAAACGGATGACAAGATACTAGATCAGCCATGTCCAACCCTTTGACTACAAGGACTTTTCTGCCTATCTGTGGTGGTGGGTATCTTGAAAATTATGCACAAACCTTTTTTTTTTTTTAAGCTCATCAGCTATCGTTAGCATTAGTGTATTTTATGTGTGGCCCAGGAGCATTCTTCTTCCAATGTGGCCCTGAGAAGCCAAAAGACTGGAAACCTGTGCACTAGGTCAAAAGACTACTCCTGGAAGCAATTGTAAAGAATTTTTGACATTATCTTGACATGAAAACCAATGGATAGTGGGACAGAATACAAAATCTTCAAGAATTTTTCTTGTTGGTTTTCTTTTTTTTTTTTTTTTGAGTCAAGGTCTTGCTCTGTGGCCCAGGCTGCAGTACACTGGTGAGATCACAGCTCAGTGCAGGCTCAAGTGCTCCTCCTGCCTCAGCCACAGTAGTAGCTGGGACTACAGATGCGCACAAACACCCCTAGCTAATATTTTATTTTTTGTAGAGACGGGGTCTCACTATATTGTCCACGTTGGTCTCAAACTCCTTGACTCAAGGGATCCAGGACAGGATAACAGGTGTGAGCCACCACACCTGGCCATGTGCATGAACTTTTAAGAAAAACACAAGGCCCCAGAAAAGTTAAGGTTTTCCCACCTAATTTCCAGGAGATCTTTTGGTGCAAGGATGAGAAGCTCTTAAAAGTACACAGACAACTCCAAAGAATCAAGGCAGTTCATTCAGGCTGGGCCAGCCCACTGGGCAGACTGACCTTCAAGAAAGGCCCACCCATGACATACACCAGATGGCTCTCCAAGAATCTGTCCAGGCCTCAGGGTCTCTAAGGTACTGGACAGAGCTAGGAAAGCAAACCCATTTGCTTCTTCCTGCAGAAAACCCCTTGAGGTCAAGATCCCACAATCAGATGAGGATGGAGTGGCTCACCCTCAGTCAACAGGCCAGACTCAAGGTGGTATAATGTCTTAACCAACGGTGTGGGCCTCCAGGTATGACTCCCAACTCAGTGCTCCTTTAATAACCACTCTTTGTTAATTCTCCTTAATAGGGGTTCCTGGCAAGTTAGTTCTCCCTCAGGCCTTCCGTTTCCTCACCTGCAAGATGAGAGGGCTGGACCAGATGGAAATTTTGGGGGGAAGGGGATGTCGGCATGCAGCCCACGCCGCCCCTCGAGCCTCCATCCAAGTTCCCACCACGCACCCGCCCCACAAATCCTGCCCAAGGTGAGGGCTTGCCGCATCAGAGAGTGCAGGAGGGAGGGGAAGCCTCCAAGGGGGCGACGCGGGCTCAATGATGCAACTGGGCCAGGATTGAACTGGGGCCAGGAAGGAGGTGTCCGGGTCGCTCCTGGAACCCAGCCTGGGTCCTCGACCCCCTTACCTCCATGGTCGGTATCTCCTGCTGGGTGAGGTCGTTGGACACAGCGCACTTGGTGCGCAGCCCGCGCAGGCTGCCCATGGAGATGCCGATGAGCTTCTGGAGCTGCCCGCACTGCTGCAGCGCACGGCTGTCCGTGGCCCCTGCGCCTCCCTCCGCTGCCGCCGCATCACCCCGCCAACGCCCTCCCTCTTCTCTCCCATCGCCGCCGCGCTCAGCGCCGCTCTATGCAGGCAGCAGCGGCCGAGGCAGGGAGCTCAGGGAGCGGGCGCCTAGGGGAGGAACCCAGGAGCCGGGAGAGCTGGAGAAGGAGCACCCCTTGGCGCTGCCCGAGACAGGACACCGGTAGAGTTGTCAGCCGAGTCTTCCGCTATCGCCCTCAGAGCCGTCGCGATGGCAAAAAGCAACGCGGCAGGGGGCAAAAAGCCGTTAAAAGCGGCGGCCGCGGGGGCAAAAAGCCGAGAACAGCCACAGCTGCGGGGGACAAAAAGCCGCGGCGGCATGGGGCAAAAAGCCGCGAAAAGCGGCGGGGGCAAAAAGCCACGGCGGCGGGGGCAAAATGCCGCGGTGGTGGGGGGCAAAAAGCTGGGAAAAGCGGCCTCAGCGGGAGCAGAAAGCCGCGGCGCCGGGGGACAAAAGCTGGGAAAAGCGGCGGCGGCAGGGACAAAAAGCCGCGGTTGCACGGGGACAAAAGCCGGGAAAACTGGCGGCGGGGGCAAAAAGCCGCGGCGTCGGAGGGCACAAAGCTGCTGCGGCGGGGCCAAAAAGCCGGGGCGGCTTTGATGACGGCAAAAAGCCGCGGTGGCGGGGACAAAAAGCCGCAAAAAAGGCCGGGCGCGGTGGCTCACGCTTGTAATCCCAGCACTTTGGGAGGCCGAGGCGGGTGGATCACGAGGTCAGGAGATCGAGACCACGGTGAAACCCCGTCTCTACTAAAAATACAAAAACTTAGCCGGGCGTGGTGGCGGGCGCCTGTAGTCCCAGCTACTCGGAGAGGCTGAGGCAGGAGAATGGCGTGAACCCGGGAGGCGGAGCTTGCAGTGAGCCGAGACTGCGCCACTGCACTCCAGCCTGGGCGACAGAGCGAGACTCTGTCTCAAAAAAAAAAAAAAAAAAAAAGCCGCAAAAAGCCGCGACGGCGGGTGCAAAAAGCCGCGGCGGCGGGGGCAAAAAGCTGTGAAAAGAGGCGGTGGCGGGGTCAAAAAGCTGTGGCGGCGTGGGACAAAACCCGGGGAAAGTGGCCAAAAGCCCTGGCGCCCGGGGCAAAAAGCCGCGGCGGCGGGGGGCAAAAAGCCACTGGCGGCGTGGGATCCTTTGTAATAGAGAAACATTCAGACCTTAATAGCAGTGTTCTGAAATCATATGTGAGGGACAAACCCTCAGAATCCAGCAGCAGTGTTTTGGAATCCTCTGTGTGGGACAAACACTCAGACTCAGCAGTAATGTTCTGGAATCCTATGTGAGGAATAAACACTCAGAACCCAACAGCAGTTTTCTGGAATCCTATGAGAGGGGAAAACACTCAGAACCCAGCCACTGTGTTCTGGAATCCTATCTGAGGGACAATCATTCACACACTCATAGAAGTCTTCTGTAATCGTTTGTGAGAAACAAACACTCAGAAACCAGCAGCAGTGTTCTGGAATCCTATCTGAGGGACAAACACTCAGAACCCAGAAGCAGTGTTCTAGAATCCTTTGTGAGGGGCAAACATTAAGAATTTCTTAGCAGTGTTCAGGAATCGTATGTGAGGAACAAACACTCAGAACCCAGCAGCTGTGTTCTCGAATTCTATGTGAGGAACAAACACTCAGATCCCAGCAGCCGGGTTATGGAATCCTGTTTCAGGGACAAACACTCAGAACCCAGCAGCAGTGTTCTGGAATAATTTGAGACAGACAAAAACTCAGAACCCAGCAGCAGTTTTCTAGAATACTTTGTGACGGACAAACATTCACAACGTCGTAGCAATATTCTGGTATCCTATGTGAGGGACAAATACTAAGAACCCAGCATCGGTGTTCCAGAATCCTATGTGAGGGCAAACACTCAGAATCCAGCAGCAGTCAGTAGATAGAGGTAACAAACTTAGATATGTGCCAAGTCTAGACACAAGAGACTAGGGGGATAACGACCTTTCAAAATCAAATGCAAGATTTGAAAACTGATTGGCTTGGGGATGGGGAAAAGGCAGGTCTTTAAGGTCAATCCCTGTTTTGCTTTAAGTTGTTAGGGGGTGGTTTTATCACACATTATAGAATATGTCATTTCGGTTTTGAACATCTTGAATTAAATTGTCCTAACATATCTTATGAATTTGATTTTCTTCCCTGGGAAGCTAATATTTCAAAAACTTAAAGAGTATAGATTTCCAACTTGTATCCAATTTATAAAATTATCTCTAGGCTGCTGGTTTCAGGAGGAGGCTCATGAATATTCTATTTGCAGAGAATATGTTAGGAGTTAACAACAGCTTCAATATTTGTGGACAAGCAGTTAACTAAGCCACCTCTCAGTGTATTTAGATTGGAAATCTCAGCTGAAGATATTCAATAATGAACCAAAAGTGACTAAAAAATTCAATATTTAAGTATATTTCATTGTAATTGATTTGAATTTAAGTAGCCATATACAGCCAGTATTTACTACATTGAACAATGCAAATAAGAGGAAAAAGTTAGTAACCATCTGTAATACCACATGCCAAAATCCTCATAAATTTATTCTAGCTAAAAGAGTTCATCAGAAGCAGCAACTGAAAGCACCAACTAAACCAGCTGGGGTTAATTCAGTCATTCTCTCAGAACCATCTCTTCTCTGAACAAAACGAGTAGAAGAGTTAATTGTGAATCTGCATTTCCCTTGCCTATTTTAAGGTTCTGATGTAGACACTAATTCGTGAAATCCCTCCTGTGGTGTGATATTTCGTTTTACTTGCTTTTTGTTAGGAAAAGAATGCTTCAGCTCTTAATTTAAAATTATGTTTCTCCCTCCTAGGATGAGTAAACTTAGAATGCATTCTCTGACATATCCAAGTTTTTGTTAATATGAATTTGGGGAAAAAAGCATACTTAATTAGCTAAGACTTCTTATTCTAGGCTTGACCCTGTGTTCGACATCTTTTGAATTTGTAGTTGCATAGGCTGCTCTCTGACACTGGTTAGTGATCTGGAAGCTATATTAACGTTAGGGGAGGTGGTGTATGAACATTAGAGGTATCCTTGAAAGGAAAGACTTGTCTTATCTCAATACGTCTCTTTTTCTGCACACAAGAAAGTCAATGTTTGAGTCTTCTAAAATCTTCCTATTTCCAAGTTGCAGAGTACCATTGATTCCTAAACAAAGATCTAATTTTTGACTCAGAGACGTGGCAAGATAGTGAATCACCATTATAATTTAACAATCTTCAAGATAAAATTCTCTCTCTGATATTTAGGTTTTGCCCAATTATTAAGATATTTGGGTGTTTCGTTAAGAATGGAAGACTCTAGTCTCTTGAGCAGAGACTATAAAGGCCTCAGATGATCATTTATAATTTTATGCTCTTTTCTTTAACATATTCAACACATTTGGAAGCAGCCAATATTCCCCAGAGTTGTTGTGTTTTTTAAACCAAATACATGGTTCAGTGGTGGAAAACTGGGCTGAACCAAACTGTTTTCAGTAAACACTTCATTTCAGGTGACCTATTTCATATTAAATAATCTCTAGATCCTGTCTTCAAAACTAACTAGATCAGATAACCTACCCTAGATTTTCACCTTTTAGGGTCTGTTAGCTGCAGTCACTTTTGAGAAAATGATTGCAATGAAAGGATAGGGTTGTAGATGGTGAAAATGTTTTGACTAATTTAAGCATAGTGGTATTTAATATGAGAATTTAAGTTAGACACATTTGAAAATTATAATGGAGTCTCTTGACTGAGCTTTAAAAAAAATAGCATTTAGGCTAAAAAGGGAACTGCTAACTCTCCTAAAATCAGAAAGATGTTACGGTAATTCTCCATTCTCTAGAATTATCAGGAAGCACCTTTGTGATGATTTAATTTTGCTCTTGGGAGTGTGAGCCTGTGTAGTCGTGGAACCATCAATTAGAATGATGGCTTTCTGATCACAAAGTCATTCGTTCTGAAAACAATATTTTTCATAAATTTGAAAGTGAGAAGTTTTGATCTTGCCATTCCCAAGTAACTCTCTTAGTAAGAGGCATCATCATGCTTCAGTGACAGCTGTCACCTTCCAGTGCTGAGAGTCATCTTTGAGTTCTCCATTTCACTCCCTACACTCCAATTTAGCTGCAGTTCTCTTGGCCGGTCCTATGAAATACATCCAAGGCCTAACGACTTCTCACCACTAATACCACTTATACTAACAGCATTCTCACCTAAGTCACTACCTTCTTTCTCTGGATTACAATAGCCTCCCAATTTATTTGCTCACATAACCTATTTATTCTACACAGTGCACCAGATACACCCCTTTGAAATGCAAACACAATCATGTTATTCTCTGGTGAAATTATCTCACATATTCCTATAACATTTAAAATTAATTCAAAATAATCCCATGATTATCAAAACCCTACATGTTCTTCGACAGCATGGTTTAGTTCCAAGATATCTCTTCAACTTTTTTTTCACTGTACTGAATTGGTGACTAGGAGTCATATATTTGTTTTTGCTCAAAAAGTCTTCACTTGTAAATTTTTCAGTTTCTCCTTAATCCACAGGTAACTCTTTCCTCATAAGGCTAATTGCTTGCTTCCTTGAGCAAGCAATCTGCTGAAAGATACCCTTCATTTTCTAACTGATATTAATAATTTTAATCATTCATTATTCCTTTACTATGCTCTATAGTGTATACAGTTTCTGTTCTTTGTCATGTTATTAACTATATTATTTATTTGTTTCAGGAATGTATTCCATAAGTATTGTACACATAAAAATTATGTTATTTTTATTGCTGTATGCTCAGCTGCCCAATAACAGTTTGAGGATTAACATATTTGTTAAATGGGCAAATACATTCTTTCACAAATATTAGTTTAATAATTTTATATTAAACTCCCTATATACTTACAATATGAATTAGAAAATTCAGAATCAACATTCCATTGGAAAAAACTAAACAATTTGTTATAAAACATCCTTAAAAGCATCAGAAAGTTAATACAGCAATGAAAAATTACGGGACTAAATTAAGAATGGTATGGAAGCCTGTTTGTGAGGCTTATGTTTGGGTTATCTCTTTACTTAGAGTGACTATAAACCTCAAAAGAGAACTAAAGGGAGAAATAACCATATCTAATAACATGGTAAGGGTACTTAAACATCTCTTAGTAATTGAGAAAATTGAAAGAAAAGAAAAAAGAGAAATGGAGAAAGAGAAACAGAGTGAATGGGATAATGAAGGAGAGAAAGAAGAAGAGAAAGGAAGAGGAACAAAAGTAAAAAGGAGGAAGGGGGAGGGAGGAAGAAAGAAAGGTGAAAAGAAAGAATGGTAAAGTTTTAACAACATAATTTATCATTCTATAATATGAATGTTGGTCTATTTGATGATGTCCCATAGATTCCTTAGTCTCTGCTCATTTTTTATTTGTTATTCTTTCTGTTTCTCAGAGTCAATATTTTCCATTTTCTTGTCTTCAAGCTCATGACTTCTTCTGTGTGTGCAAATATACTCCTAAATCCCTCTGGTGATTTTTAAATTTTTATCATTGTAGATTTCAACTCCAGAATTTCTGTTATCTCTTTGTTGATATTCCTACTTTTTAATATTTTTTCTGATTCCTTTATCTCTTTGTTTATGTTTTCCTTTCGACTTTTGAGTATAATTAAGAGAGTTGTTTAAAAGTCTTTGTGTAGTAAGTTTGATGTCTGGGTTTCCTTAGAGATATTTTTTGTCAATTTAGTTTGTTCCTTTGAATGAGCCATACTTTCCCATTCTTTATAGGCCTTGTAACTTTTTTGAAAACTGGACATTACAATAATTATAATTACCATGTGGTTTCTCTGTAAATCAGACCCCCTCTACAAACAGACTAATGGTTTGTGGTTTTAAATTTTGTTTACTTCTTATATCGTTAAGGTTTTTTTTTACAGAGGAATTTTCCAAGGTGATTTACAAAACTGTTTGCTTTATAAGGTGTGGTCACTGAAGTCTTTTTGTTTCCTTAACAAATGTTAAGCTAATGTTTTGACAGTGATTTTCTTGTGTGTCATGAACTAAGAAAATAGGCAAATACAACAGAAACAAAAAGAAAAACAAGTAATCATTATCCAGCAAAATATGTGTCTAGGCCATGCAAACTTGCTTTTTGCTGGGTTCTTTAAAGCCGGCACAAAGTGTGTGTTCACTCTTGCACTGACTGAAGTTCAAGTTCACTCTTGCACAGAGCTTGCACTGAGGGGAGGGATCAGCCAAGGTGAATGTGTAGGGTCTTCTTATGACATTTGTCAGCATGTGGCTTAACCTATGCATACATGTGACTTTCTAGACTCTCCCATGTACGTGAATGATTTTGGATGTCTTAGTTTTCCAAATGCTCTTCTCCAAATTTTCTTCCTGTGCTGAAGGTGATCTACTATATGTGTAAACTCTAATTTTTGCCCTAAGCATCTGTAGTTTGTTAGGTATCCTTGCAGAGTTTCTTAATAATGTCTATTCCTTATCTGTTCTGTATTCTAGCAACACAGAAAAAAAAAAGCCTCTCATTAGTCCTTTAGGTATCCCCCCAGACCAGTCAAAACAGACACATAATAATTTGCGGGTAAGATCTTCTCTTGTTCCTTTGGACCATGGACCAGGGTTCCTCACTGGGAACGTGGGCTTCCGACACTTCAACACTGCCAATTTTCTGGGGCAAAGGCAAGTTAAAAATGTCACAAAGTTTTCAAGTTGTCTGTTTCTTGAGTCTTTCACTTGGTTGTTGTAATCTTTTGACCATTTTCCAGAGTTTTGGCAAAATTTATTCTGACAGTTTCTCTTAGTTGTGTGACGTTTCTGTGGGGAAATGAAAGATTGCAGCTCTCTCCACTGCCATTTTGCTGATGCTCCTCTTTTGTCAATTTTTGCCTCATGTTATTATGCTTTGTTATTAGTTCATGTTTTCTAGGGTTGCCATAACCAAGTAACACAAACTGGGTGCTTTCAACAACATAAATTTATACTCTTATAGTCCTGGAAGCTAAAACTCTGAGATTGAGGTGTCAGCAGGGATGGTCCCTTCAAGGGCTATGAGAGAAAGCCTGTTCTGTGCCTTGTTTCTAGCTTCTGGTGGTTTAGTGTCAGTCTTTGGCATTCCTTGGCTAATCTCTGCCCTCATAATCACATGGTACTCTCCCTGTGCATATGTCTCCCTCTACTCAAATTTCTTCTTTTTATAAGGACATCAGTCATATTGAATTAAGGCTCATCTGATTTTATCTTAATTTCATCACCTGCAAAGAACCTATTTCCTAATGAGGTCATATTCAGTGGTTAGGATTTCAGCATCTATATAGAGGAAACAATTTAGCTCATATCTGTACATACATGATTGTAATAGCTATGTCTTCCCAAAGCATTGACACCCTTATTACTACAATATAAATTTTAAAAATCCTGTTCACATTTTTAATAGTCTATATTGTGTGTTATGAGTATAATGAGTTCAGTGTTCTTATGACTGCTCTTTGCATGATATTTTTTGTCATCTTTTTACTTTCAGTCCATTAGTATCCTTGCACCTTAGCGTATGTTGGGATCACTTGTTTTAATCCAGTCTGACAATCTCTGCCTCTTCATTGGATTTTAATCTGCTCACATTTAATATTATAGTTGGTATAATTCTATTTATGTCTGCCATTTAACCGTTTGTTTTGTATATTTCTCAAATACTTTTCTTTATTGCTTTATTTTGCAATGAATGAATATTTTCTAAAATAGGGAACTTTAGATTACTAATGAATTATTTTACTATATATTTTTGAGAATTTTTTTTTTTTTTGAGATGGCGTCTCACTCTGTCGCCCAGGCTGGAGTGCAGTGGCGCAATCTCGGCTCACTGCAAGCTCCGTCTCCTGGGTTCCCGCCATTCTCCTGCCTCAGCCTCTCCGAGTAGCTGGGAATACAGGCGCCCGCCACCAGGCCCGGCTAATTCTTTTTCTGTATTTTTAGTAGAGATGGGGTTTCACCGTGGTCTCGATCTCCTGACCTCGTGATCCGCCCGCCTCGGCCTCCCAAAGTGCTGGGATTACAAGCATGAGCCACCGCGCCCGGCCATTTTTGGGAATTTTTGTTGTTGTTGTAAGTTTACCATATACGTATATGGAAAATTAATTATTCAAATCATCTTCCAATTTATACTAGTAAAATTTTAGTAATACATAGAAACATCGTTGTTATACAAATCTCTTTTATTTCCTCCATTTTAAAGTATTATCACTTTACACATTACATCTATTAAAGTCACAAAGCCAACAATACATTTTAGTAATTATTACTTTACCATCTATAGTGATTACCTTATCACAATACATTTTTCTTCCACCTACCTCCTTTTTGATGTTGCTGGAAAATATGTTACAGACATATTACATTTCTACATGTCAAATACTCATCAATACATTATGCACATATTATTATTATCATTATCATTGAGACAGAGTCTCCCTCTGTCGCCCAGGCTGGAGTGAAGTGGCACAATCTCCGCTCACTGCAAGCTCCATCTCCCATCTTCATGCCATTCTTCTGCTTCAGCCTCCCGAGTAGCTGGGACTACAGCCGCCCGCCATCACGCCCGGCTAATTTTTTGTATTATTAGTAGAGATGGGGTTTCACTGTGTTAGCCAGGATTATCTCGATATCCTGGCCTCGTAATAAGCCCGCCTCAGCCTCCCAAAGTGCTGAGATTACAGGCGTGAGCCATCGTGCCTGGCCATTACACACATATTATTTTATAAACAGTGTATGATAAAGAGAAAACATGCATTTCTACTGTCTTTTATAATGTTAACATTACCTATACCAGTGCTTTTTTAAAAATGTGGATTCAAATGACTGCCTTGTGTAACTTGCTTTTAGCCTTAGGAATTTATTTTAGGGTTTATTTTTTTGTATGGTAGGTCTGCCAGCAACAACTTCAGTTAATATTTCTGTTTATCTCGGTAAGTCTTTTTGTTATCTTCATTTTTGAAAAATAATTGCTGGATAAGGAATTGGTGGCTGACAGTTGTTTTTCCTTTGCATCTTTTGAATATATTTTTCTACTGCCTCTTGCTTTCATTGTTTCTGTTAAGTTAGCTGTTAATCTTACAAAACATAGGTGCACAAAAAATAAACATGTGCATGAATATTTATAGCAGTAATATTCATACAGTGATAAAGTAGAAGCAATCCACATGCTTCTTGACTCATAAGTGGACACCCAATTTTCAGCTATAAAAAAGAATGAAGTACTTATACATGGTATAATATGGGTGAAATTTGAAAGGATTATGTTAAGTGCACAAAAGGACAAATATTACTTGATTTTATTCACATGAAACATCAGGAATTGGCAAATCATTTGGGATATAAATCAGATTAGTGGACGTTAGGGCTCAGGGAAGCAGAATAGGGTATAACAACTTTATGCATAATGAATCTTTAGAAGGGAAATGATGAAATTGTCCTGGAACTTTGTGAATATACTAAAAGCAACTGCATTGTATGCTATAACATGGTTGTTATTAATTTTATATTATGTGATTTTTACCTTAAAAAACAAAAAAGAAAACAGCCTTACTCTATACATAATAAACTCAAGATGTGTTACGAATCTATATGTGAAATCCAAAATACTACAATATTTAAGGAATAGCTAAGTAGAATAACACTAAAATTTAACATAATGAAATATTTCCTTAAAAATAAAATGCACAGTAATTAAAAAGGGAAATATAGTTAATATTTTTTCTCTCCATTAAGCATGCCATTAACTGAGTAAAAAATCAAGCTGCAATATGTAAACTACATTTTTTAAAACCATAAAGAAAATAAGAAATGAAAAGGGATTTGGGAAAAAAATCCAAAGGTACAGTCAACAACACAAAAATGCTTAGCCTCATTAATCATTATGAAAATGCAAATTGTAACAGAAATAAGATAAAACTACAATTCAAAGAGAAAGCCTAAAATTTCAACCCCCCAAAAATGCTGGGTTTTGGAGAGCTGGGATGGAATAAGTCTCCTAACCTTACAACAATGAAAGAACCAAACTAACTTCAAAGTCATGACTTTATTTTATAGCAACCAGGTTGCCAAGAACTGAGTCAAAATGTGAGGGAAAACAAGCACCAGCAAGGAGAAAGAGAACAGATGCACTTACATAGGACAGATGCAAATAGAAACCACTATGACAAGTAAAGCTGGAATAATCAATAAATTCCTAAAGACAAAGTGGGGCTGGTCAGATTGGGAGACTGCTGACAGCTGCAGAAGTTGGGAAAGATCCATCACCTTGAAAACTTTTTCCCCAAAAACCCACTGTGATCTCTCAAGCAATTGGTAAGGAATCCAAGACAGACTATATATGATACAGATCAGGGAGAACAGAACACTTGGGAGGTGACCAGGACTTGGGGGCCGAGCTCTTACGAATGGGATTATTGCCTTTACAAAAGAAGCACAATGGAGTCCTTGTGTGCCTTCCACTATGCGAGGACATAGAAAGAAGGCACCATCTATGAACCATGAAATGGGCTCTCTTCAACACTGAATTTCTGAGCATCTCGACCTGAGATCTTACTGCCTCAAGAAGTGTGAAAAAAGAAATATCTGTTGTTTTTTAGTCACCCAGTTTATGTTATTTTGTTATAAGAGTCCAAATAGACCAAGATATTCCACTTAACATGTAGGGGAAGGCAACGAAAACTGCCACACTTAGAATCCTCCTGATGCTGGGAGTATGAAAACAGGAAAAACAAAACAAAACTGCTCTTGAAGGTGAAGGAGGAGTATCACTGAGCTCAGCAACACAGCCAGGAAAAGAACAGAAGCGTGAGAAGGCTACATTCCTGAGACCCTGAGAAAAAGCACCTGCATAAGACTGAGATGAAATTACCCACCCTAGTTATAATTGAAATCCCAAAAAAAAGAGGAAAAAATAATGGAGAAAAGAAATATTTTTCAAAACAACCGCCAAAAATATTCTAAAAGAAGTGACAGAAAATCAAACTTCAGATATAGGAAACTCAGAGAATGTCAAATAGAACAAAAATAAATACAAATTACATCTTGAAACATCTTTAAAAATCAACTCTAAATTTTATATCTTGCTCCAAATATATAGAGATATAAATAGGTTATAATCAAGATAGGGAGAAAGCCGTATCATAGAAATACTAAAATAAAGCTATGGAAGGACTACATTGATCCTAGAAGGAACAGAGTTCAGAACAAGAAAAAGTGTCAGTGATGAGAGATAATATGTAACATAATAATCAATTCTCAAGAAGATGTGAACATCCTACTAATTAGGGTATGCGGCTAACAACAGAACCTCCAAATACATGAGGTAAAACATGAAAGAAATCAAAGGTGAACTAGAAAAATCCATACTTATACTTGCAGACTTCAACACTTTTGTCTTAGTGATGGACAGACTAGGCACAACCTCAGAATCATATGGAAGATAAGAACAACAATATCATCAACAAGACATCCAATCTTCAATGGCAGAAACTCTTTCCTTTCAAGTGAAAAAAAAAAAAAAAACAGTTTGGCATATTCTCTAACAAACCCAGAATTTCTAATATTTGCAGTCTTCCTTCTTTCCATCTTCCTTTCTCTTCTCTTCCCTTCCCTTGCCTTCTTCCTTCTTTTCTTTTCTTTTTTCTTTTCTTTTCTTTCTATTTTTCTCCTTCCTTCCTTCTTTCCTTCCTTCTTTCATTCCTCTTATTCTTTCTTCCCTCCTCCCTCCCTTCCTTTCTCCCTCCCTTTCTCCCTCCCTTCTTTTCTTCCTTCTTTTCGCTTATTCTTTCTTTCTTTCTCACTTTCTTGGTTTCTTTCCTTTTATTCTCCCTTCCTCACTCCCTCCTTTTCTTCCTTCCTGCCTCCCTTCCTTTTCTCCTTTTTCCTTCCTTCTCCTCTTTATTTTCTTTCTTTGCCTTCCTCCCTTTTACCATTCTCTCTTCCTCCTTTCCATCCTCCCTTCCTCCTTCCTTTCTTTGCTTTCTTTCTTTCTTTTTCTTTCTTTCTTTCTCTTTCTTGTGTTCTTGCTTTCTTTTTTCTCCCTTCCTGCCTTTCTCCCTTCCTCCCTCCCTCCCTTCCTTCTCTCATTTCCTCCTTCTTTTCTTTCTACGTTCTTTCCTTCCTTCCTTCTTTCCTTCCTTCTTTTCTCTTTCTTTCTTTTCTTTTCTTTCTCTTTACTAAAATTCACATTATTTAAAAAGAATTAAGAGAGGGAGGCAGAAAAATAAAGAACATTTTAATCTGCAGGTAAATAGATTATGTCTGCTGTAGACAAAATAATGGCCTCCCAAAAATGTTCATGTCCTAATTCCCAGAGTCTTACATACAAATATGTTAGGTTGCATGGCAGTGGGAAATTAGATTTCAAGTGAAATTAAGGTTGCAATAAAATGATGGAGAGATTATCTTAAAAGGGTGGGATCAATGAAATCACAAGCTTCCTTATAAGTGAAAGAAGAAGGCAGAAGAAAGACAACCATGGAGGTGGTGGCAGGAGAAATTACTCAACATCACTGACTTTTAAGATACAAGAATGAGGACCCAGCGCGGTGGCTCATGCCTAATCACAGCACTTTTGGAGGTTGGGGTGGGTGGATCATGAGGTCACGAGTTCGAGACCATCCTGGGTAACATGATGAACCCCCAGCCCTACTAAAAACACAAAAACTTAACCGGGCATGGTGGCACGTGCCAGTAGTCCAAGCTACTCAGGAAGCTGAGGCAGGAGAATCGCTTGAACCCGGGAGGCAGTGGTTGCAGTGAGCTGAGATCGTGCCACTGCACTCCAGCCTGGGCGACAGAAGGAGACTCCATCTCAAAAAATATATACATAAGTATGAGGTCATGTTCCAAGGAATAAAGGTGGCCTCTGGATGCTGAAAAAAATCAAGTACATAGATTGTGCCACATAGCCCTCAGAAAGACTACAGCCCTGCCCAAAACTTGATGTTAGCCCTGTGAGTCTCATTTAAGGCTTCTGAAATAAAGTGAAGTAACAAAAACCTAAATTGTGGGCTAAAACCTCCCACCATCCCCCTCAGAATGTGGCAGCTGAACAAGGAGACATGGCAGGCCCGGCCACAGTGCCCAGTGGGGCTTCCCACCCTAGCTTCTAGGATACTGGACACTTGGGGCCAGTGTCGACCTGAGGCCTAGGGGTAAACCTAAGATCTGTGTCCACCTGTGGCCTAGGGGTCAACCTAAGACCTGTATTTCCCCTGGGACCTGAGGTCCACCTGAAGACTGGAGTTCACCTTTGGCCTACTGTCCACCTGGGGCCTGAGGTCACTAGGGGCCTAGGTATCCTTCTGGGGCCCGGTGCCCACTTGTCCCTGATTTCTACCTGGATCCTGGGTATCCACCTGGAGCCATATACCATGAGACTGGTTTCCTTCCTGGGGCCTGGTGTCCATCTGGGGCCTGAGAGTCAACCTGGGGACTAATGTACACCTGCAGTTCAGTGTTCACCTGGGGCCTGAGTTCTTGAGGAGCCTGGTTTTTACCTGGGGCCTGTATCTGTGTGTGTGTGTGTGTGTGTGTGTGTGTGCGTGTGTGTAATCTCACTTTCTATATAGTTTTGAAAAATAACTCTGGGGTTTTTTTTGTTATCATTGTTCCTATGCAGTTGAGTTTCAAGTAAATGGACACATTGATTTCTTTCTGTCTTCTCATTTTTTCTTATCATTGTGCTTCATTTGCTTTATTATTTCTGTTCATCGCCATTTGAAGGGTCAAACACAGGATACCAAAAATCACTTTATAAGGAACAGTGGTAAAGAAAATTTGACCAGAAAATATGAAAATCTGTAACATAAATATAATTAAAAGAATAACTTTGAAATTTTAATTTAAACAAATAGGATAGGGAAAATAGGTGGAAAATTAATTTTAATCAGTTCTTTAGTTAACTAGTACAGAAATATTGAAAGACAAAAGTAAAAAAGCTGAAAAAAGTATAAATAACATGGTCAATAAGCTTTATCTAAAGGTATACAAATGTACATTCAACAAAAAATATAAATTTAGTCATGTTTTCAAATGTAGTTTATGAATTAGACAACCAAGGAGTAATCAATGCATTCTAAATAATCAACATCATATTGTATTCCTCTAAGCCAGCACCAATTGGAGGTATATTTCTAACTTTAAGTATGTTTTTTAGAGAAAACTGATAATCTAATAAAACAACTAAATCATCCACCTGAAAACCTAGAAAAAGCATGTAATTAAACAAAAAGCATAACAAATTTAAGAAATATAAACTACTTAAAGAAATAACATGACAAAAATTAAAATAAGAAACTAATTTTTGATATTAGCAGCAACACTAATTAAGAACATAAGGTACATAAATGAAACACAGAATTTTGAAAAAGATATTACTAGAGATGTAACAGAGATAAAAAAATTTTGGTCTTAAAATAGCAGGAAAAAAGTTTATCCTTGTTCTTTTCACAAATTCCTCCAAACTATCAAAGATACACAGAAAGAAACAAGCAAGAACAAATAGAAAATAGAAAAGCACAACAAACCCGACCTTTTCATTTCACACTCTCCTATTAGGTTGGTGTAAAAATTATTCTGGTTTTTGCCATTAAAAGTAACGTCAAAAACTGCAATTACTTTTGCACCAACCTAATAATCTTTTGCTTATGATTTGCCTTTTTCTGCATATGGGACTGCGGAGAGCACACACCAGCCATGACAATCCAAGTATTCAATTTCCATCTGTGCATTTTGACTGGCATGGGTTTGTGGGTGGTGGATGTACAGAGTGTTGGCACAATTTGCTATGTAGGGGATGCTCTTAGATATCCAGATAGAGTTACCAGGCAGTAGCCCATCACCTCTCTGAGTCTAGAGGTCTGAGAACAGGGTGGGTGGGAGAATATAGAGGGAATTCTGTGAGGAATTAGAGATATGGGGGTTACACCCTTGACCTACGTGTAGCCAGCAAGTCCTATTCAATGTGCTGAGTTTTAGAGAAAGGCTCAGACAAGGGACCAGAGCATGTGCAGGAGATTCCACAAGATTCCCAGGGTTATGCTTGGGCAAGGGCCTTGCCCAGCACAGTCTTGAAAGGACAGAACTGGGGTCCTGCAGTGCATCCTTGTGGGCACCTGGAACTAGGACAGTCCCACTTACCCTAGTGTAGACAGGGGCTACAGGAAAATAAGCCTCCGTTTTCTCCTGTATATAACATGAGGTGCTTAGAGCATGAAACCACAGGGTTCCGCATGCTCAGAAAGTGTCTGTTGACCTTGATTTTTTATGAATGATCCCACTTGTGCTGAAACATTTGGAAAAAGCTATTCACTCCTGGGGGTCCTTCAGAGCAGAGAGAGGCTTGGAGTTATGAGTAAATGATTTGGGATAGGACAGAATGTGCCCAGGCACTGGACCCTGTGTCAAAAGTCCCAGAACAAGATCAAACCTCATTTGGAAGTTGGGGGAAATTGCTGCCCTGGCTGAGGTGAGGATGCCTCGAGAGTGAACTGCACACCCCAGGAGCTGGAGGCAAAGAGGGGACAAGAGAGGCTGCTGAGGTCCTTCTTACTGCCCTTGGAGCCTGCAGATCCTGCTCCTTTGCCTCCTGGGACCCTGGAGAGCCAGCAACTTGAGGACTCCTAAATGCAGTTTCCTGTTTTGTTCTGTGATGCTCCTGCCTGAGGCTGCGGTGCTGATGCTGGCTGGGTGGGTGGTGGACAGCCTCCTGTGTTCCTGGCACCCACTGAGCTTTGCTCATGCATCTGGAGCCAGGGGAGTCATGCTGAGGTCATGCAATTCCTGTTCTTCTGAATAATCTCCACATTATGAGGTGGCCAGAAGCAGGAAAGGGCATTTGACATCCTCCCATTTATTCACTCAGCGACTCTGCCCTTAGCATTAGTCCTGTGTGCCAGGTGCCCTGGTGGGCCCAGCGTATGGTATTGATAATGATCTCGTGGTCCCTGACCCCTAGGGGCCAACAGTCTGAAGATAGGTAGACATCAAGCCCCAAGTTGATACCTAGGTGCCTGGTGAACATCAGGCCGCAGATGGACACCCTGGCCAGAGGTAGACATCAGGTCCCAATGGAAACTCGGCCCAAGGTGGATACCTTTCCACAGTTGAATAGCTAGTCCCAGGTGGACATCAGCGTCCAGGCTGACATCAGTCCCCAAGAGGATATCTAGGCCCCAGGTGGATACCCAATGCATACTTGTAAATTGTCAAGATTGCTTCTTTAAAGCAACAGAGAGTTATCATAGAACACGATAACTTTTAGTAGATTTTGAATATTCCTAAACTCCATGAGAAATCATAATAAATATTTTTAAAATCAGGGTGTATACGAAATGAGTACTTTTAAATTTATCTTTCATGTTTAAGGATTTGGAATGAAATGTTACAAAAGCTATCTGTGTTATTTGTAGAAAATGTAGACAATGAAAAAATCAGAGGGCAAAAATATCTATATTTTTTCGCTATGGGATAATCACTGCTATATCACATTTCTTCTAACCTTATTGCCATAGATTTTTTACAATTAATATTGATTTTATGCCACATAGTTTATTACATGTGCAATGGAGTATTACTTGTTCATTAGTAAATCACAAAGAGTTTGACTGTATGTATATTTAAAAAGGCAAAAGAGAGAGATAAATTTATGTAATTCAGGTTTTTCCACTTAGCATTTTATCAATAAACGTATGTGATTGAGTGCAGATGAATGAGAGGTTTGGTTCTGCATTTACTTGGGATGGCCTCATGCCCTATGTGCTTATCACTAAATATGATTCTATTGTAAACCATTTGGATTTATTTTTAAATACGTCCTTAAAGGAACAAAAACATCTACCTTTGATGTAAAGCAAATAAACAACAAGAATCTGTTCTAATGCTAGAACAAAAGCAAACTGAGGATGATTGTAAAATTACATATATCAATACGTCACTTTAAAGGCCACTTAATTTTTTTCCAAGGGGATATTTGACTACATTTCACTTGCATCTTATTTAATGATTTTATAATTTAAACCCCAAATTATAAATCTAGAATTTAGAAAGTTTATTTCCTCACTGGATTACATTTTTGGAAATATTATTTTATATGTGCACGAATATTACAAAGTCACTGTAGACAGTTGAAAACTGTAATATCTTTTAACGGCAATATTCTAAATTAAACTGGTGTAACAAAATTGTTTGGAGCATTTTTTCCAGTATATTTTGTATATTTTACATATTTAACCTTTTTTACTCAGCAAATAATTTTTGAGTATCTACTAAGTACTAGGTTCTGCATTACTAAATGAATTTAAAGAGTGAAATAACAGACATGGTTTCAGACAATAAAAATTAACATTCGGTCACCTATTTATATATTTTAAAATGGTAATTATGAACACTTCTTGAGATTTTTAACTAGATAACATTATAATAACACACTTGATGTTGTTAATATTTGCCAGTGAGCAAAAAAGAAAATAAAAAGATGGTTTAAATTTATTCAATATACACTTTAAAATTGCAGAAAATAGTCAAGTTTCTCTGCTTTGCAGTTGAATGTCTATGTGTTTTTTCTCTGCAACTTGGCTTTTGTGGAGTGAGAGAAACAATTATTCTTCCTGCCCAATAAAGGCAGAAGAGTAGCAATAAATCTACTATTTTAAATGCTTATCAAAAGATAGTAAATATATTATTTCAGAATACTGAGATCAATAAGTTGACCTACAAAAAAAGCCAAACTGACAGTATTACTGAATAAAGAAAGGCCCAAACAGAAAAAATACTTTTTATTTTGTAAATTCGGTATGACAAAACTTACCCTAACTATAAAGACCCTAAATTACCAAGATGGGTGCTTATAATATGGAGAGTAGAAGAACTCATTTCCCTTTTAGCTTTTTTATTTTTCTCAGAATAGTGTATAAGGAGTTTATAAAGAAGTTGATACTATAAGTTAATACTACAATGACAGCACTTTTCAAGAAACGACTTTTTTTCTCTTACAAATATCGTGTTAGCAGTATTTGTTTTCTCCAGAAAGAATGAGGAAATAAAAACATGAGTATGTGGGTAATTAGTGTAGTTTTAAAGAAATGAGTTAGGCAATAGGCTAATAATGTGTACTTCACTGGCTTTTGAATGCCAACAATCATATTCTTTATAAGGCACAGATATTTTTCCAAAGAACAAGTCTGTGAACCTGAAAAGTAATCACCACTTGGTAGTGACAATATGGATAGGGTGAAGGGTGTCATCAAGAAGCAATGAAAAGATACATTTGCAGTTAAATTTGAAAACCATGATGTTTAATACATATGGTAATAAAGAATACTTTCTCCTGTTTCAACATTATTTTAGAATTTAAGATAGAAGCTAAAATACCTAGGGATAATGATATGACTATCAAAAATTAAAAATTAAAGGACATTTTGATTATTATAGGTTAAGAATGAGAACTTACTACCCAATGAACAGGGGATAATTAATTATGCTCCATATCCACTGAATTAAAAGGCCCATTACCTGGATAATTTGAAAGTTTAATTTTATTTAAAAGCCTTGTTTCATTCATCAAGCTAAAGGATTAGCTCCCAGAAATATTCAAGGATTGCATATCCCCAACTCTGTAGGAAGTATAGAAAGAATGTTACAAGGGCCACCATGTAAACATTATTATGTAAATAATTTAGTACCATTCCATTTTCCTTTGTAGATTTAAAAATGTAAATGGCTTTCTCATATTACGAAACATCATTTTTCAAAACCCAGATAAACATAGTATATTGCAAGAGAATAATTATTTTCTTTATTAAAAAAGAAATGCTGGATGCTAAGTCCAAAAGACATAAATTATTTTATACTAATAACTACTAACATTTTATGCATTAAAATATAAAGCTCAAAGATTTTTAAATGATCTTTAAATGATTAATAACATGTTGATCTCTTTTTCTTCTTTCTGTAAACCTTTTTGAGTCTTAAAAATACTAAAGTATACAAGCAATATTAAATAGTATATAAACTTGGATTAAAATATTCAAATTTACTAGAATGTGGACATTGGAAAGAATGAAAATAAACAGAAGCATAAAGCAGCAGATATAAAATTAAGAAAGCATCTAAGAGTGTTTAAAGTACATATTCATCTGTAGTCTAATGTCTACCATAAACAGTGAGTCTTCTCAGTAAAAAACTGTTCATAAAGGTTTCGAAAAAGCATGTTGTATTACAGAATATTCAACATAATTTTTTTAGTACTAACTTGTGCCTGGAATATTATTGGTTTTTCTATTATGAACTTATGCACTTGCTAATTTTTTCATAAAAAATTGTATTTGCAACTCCATTCAAAAACAGTTTTTGGTGGTTTTTTTTTTCTTCGAGACAGAGTTTTGCTCTTTTCACCTGGGCTGGAGTGCAATGGTGTGAACTTGGCTCACAGCAACCTAGCAACCTTTGCCTCCCAGGTTCAGCAGATTCTCTTGCCTCAGCCTCCCGAGTGGTTAGGACTACAAGCATGCACCACCATGCCTGGCTAATTTTGTGCTTTTAGTAGAGACGTGGTTTTGCCATGTTGGCCAGGCTGGTCTTGAACTCCTGACCTGAGGTAATCCGCCCACCTTGGCCTCCCAAAGTGCTGGGATTACTGGCAAGAGCCACCATACCCAGCTTCAGAAGCAGTTTTTAAAAGCAAACACAATATAACACCAAAGTTGAAAAATCTATGCTCACCCAAGGATGCCAGGTTTAATAAATTATTTATAGAATACTGCATCAAAAATAAGACAATAACTCAAAATATATCATTAAAGATGTATCCACTCCTACAACTAGAGATAATTAATTTTTCTGGTAGCAAATGATACTTCAATCAGGTTCAGCATGTCTGAAATCTGTAAGGACAAAAGTGATAAAGCATGACCTTCATTCTTCAATAGACTCTTACAACACTTGAAGGAAAATAATTTCTGAAGCACAAAGAGGTAAAGAGGTGCAATCTTTCAAAAAGATATTCAGTGCTCAAAATCCAAGAGTGCAATATCAGGCTGGGTGCGGTGGCTTACGCCTGTAATCCCAGCACTTTGGGAGGCCATGGTGGATGGATCACCTGAGGTCAGGAGTTCGAGACCAGCCTGGCCAACAGGATGAAACCCTGACTCTACTAAAAATACAAAAATTAGCCAGGCATGGTGGTGTGCACCTGTAGTCCTAGCTACTTGGGGGGCTGAGACAGGAGAATCGCTTGAACCTGGGAGGTGGAGGTTGCAGTGAACAGTGAACGGAGATCATGCCACCTCACTCCAGCGTCAGTAACAGAATGAGATTCCATCTCAAAAAAAAAGAGTGTAATATCGGTATACACAGATAATATACTGAATGAAACAGAATAATTTGAAGAGGTATCTTGATGAACAAGGAGTCATTAGAAAGGTTGTTTTCATGTCTTTGAAGGAAATTGCAATGTGAGAAATTAGTACTTTGAATAAATTTAGTAAATTTAGTACTATTTAGTACTATACTAAAAGTGCTATTTAGTACTATCCTATTTAGTACTATACTATTTAGTACTATACTAAAAGTGCTATTTAGTACTATCCTATTTAGTACTATACTATACTAAAAGTTTATTGCTAACATGTATTGAGTTATTAACGTATGTTAGGCAGAGTACCATATAATTTACACATGTTATCTCATTTATTGTAGGTAAAACGTAATTTTGAACTCTGGGAGTATATATGAATTAGATGGAATAAAATTCTATTTAAGTGGCCGTCAGTAAATCGGTATCTAGCAACAGGGTGATACAGTGCCTAAGTTTTCTATTCTCACTAAATGTTGTGTTTCATTTTCAACGTTTTCTTGGATATTGCTCTTTTTTGGTCATTTTTTTTTTATTTTGGAAAACTAATAAATTGACTCTTCTTGGTACTGACTCTTGGGTTTTATAGACGAAAAACTAATTAAATTCTGTACATTTACCTTTACCTCATTTTTTCTCTTTTAAATTTATTTTAATTGACATATAATAGATGTACATCTTATGGGGTACAGAGTGATATTTTGATATATTTATGCAATGCGTAAAGATCAAGTCAGAGTCATTATCATATCCATTACCTAAATCATGTATTATTTCTTTGCAGTGAGAATATTCAAATATTCTTTTATTTGAGTTATTTGAAAACACAAAATAAGTTCCCGTTAACTACAGTCACCCAATAGTGCTGTAGAGAACTAGAACTTCTTCCTTCTCTCCAGCTGTAATTTTGTACGTATTAACCATATTTTTCTTATACTCTTCTTTCTCCTACTCTTTCCAGGATATGGTAACCAGAACTCAACCGTTATCTACTTCTGAGTTTAAAAATTTTAACTTCCATACCTAAGTGAGAACATGTAGTTATGTGGTGTTTATGTTTCTATGCCAGGCTTATTTCACCTAACATAATGCCCTCCACTTGCATTCTTGTTGCCACAAATAACAGGATTTTGTTCTTTATTATGACTAAATAATATTCCATTATATATGTATGTCATATTTCTTTATCCATTCATCTGTTGATGGACACTGATGTTGATTCCATATCCTGGCTATTGTGAATAGTGCTGTAATAAACATGGGGGTGCAGGTAACTCTTTGATATACTGATTTTCTTCCCTTTGGATATATACTGAAAACCATATGATTAAATTAATAAACACAATAAAAGCATTTGGCAAAATTAAATATTCTTACATGACAAAAATCCTCTCAACAATTTAGTATAGAAAATATACGCCTTAACACGGAAGGACATAAAGGACAAATCTACAGCTGAGATCATACTGAATGTGGAATAGGTGAAAGATTTTACTGTGAACACGAAAAAGATTTTACTGGAACAGGAAAAGGATGCCTATTTTCACCAATCGTATTTCACATAGTGAAAGTCTTAGCCAGGACAATTAGGTTAGAGAAAGAAATAAAGGACGTCTGAATTGGAAAGGAGACAGTCAAATTGTCCCTGTTTAAAGACAATGTGATCTTATACACGGAAAAAAATAAGACTCTACCAAAAGCTTCTTAGGGTGATAAATGAAATGAATAAACTTGCAGGATATAAATCAACATACAAAAATCAGTAGCATTTCTATATATTGATAGTAAACTAGCTGAAACAAGAATTAAGAAAGCAATTCCTTTTACAATAGTTACAAAAATGTACTTAGAAATAAATTTAACCAAGGAAGTAAAAGATTTCTACAACAAAAATGACAAATATTAATGAAAGAAATTAAAGAAAACAAAAAAAGGAAAGACATCCACGTTTATAGATTGAAATAATATTCTTAAAATGACCCACTATCCTATGTGATTTACAAATGTAGTACAATCACTAGCTTGTATTTTTAAAAGCACCTTTGCTGCATGTTCTTAAGATACTCAATGACAATGCCTGGATTTAAGTTTGAGGTGTTATTATATCTATTTTATATTGGGCACAATATAATGTTATCAGAGATAACAGTTTTGATTGGTCCCAGGTCATACAGTAATATATACATTGCGATTTATAGACAAGCTATCTTTTAATACTCAGGCATTTAGAAAGTTCATTTAGACAAAGTTATAAAAACTTGCTTTCCATTCTGCCTATATCACCTAAAAATCCTAATTTAAGAGGTAATAACATTTTTTATTTGACATACAATTTATCAACACAATAAAAATCTAACAATTATCCTGTGCAGAGTGTGAAAATCTCATCAGATTAAGGAACACAAAGTCATCCTTTTCATATTTCGGAAGTAAAACTGTTTTGGAAACTGTTATTTTTAGAAACAGTTAACATTTTTTCATTAGTTTTTCATGTAAAATTGGGAAAACCAGCATGAAACAACTGTCATCACAGAAGCATGGTATATTCGATTCCAAAACATATTCTGTGTAAGTTTTAATATATTTATGTATTATTTATACTTAGATTGTAACCCATAATGTACAGATATTATTTTTCCTTCAACTCTTAAGAATATTCTTAAATAATAAAATTAAAATTAATGAATTATAATTTTTTTTGGTTGGGAAAATGAATAGACACACACCTGACATTGCATCACTTCACCTCATCATTTCATCTCATCATTTCATCTCATCATTTCATCATATCATCTCATCATTCATCTCATCATTTCATCAAATCTCATTTCATTTCCATTTCATTATTTCATTTCATTTCATTTCACTATTTCATTTCATCTAATTTCATTTCATTATTTCATTGTGTCATTTCATATCATCTCATTTCATCTCATCATTTTTCATATCATTTTTCATCTCATTTCATCTCAATTCATTTCATCTCATCATTCCTTCTCCTCATCTCATCATTTCTTCTCCTCATCTCATCATTTCATCCTTTCATTTTGACATTTCATCTCATTGTTTCATCTCATCTCATTTCATTATTTCATTTCATCTCATTTCATTATTTCACCTAATTGCATTATTTCATCTCATCTCATCTCACTTCATCTCATCTCATTTCATCTAATCATTTTTATCTCATCATTTAATCTCATTTCATTTCATTTCATCTCACCACATCTCTTCATTTCATCATTTCATCTCATCATTTCGTCTCATCTCATCTTTCAATTTCATTTCAATATCATTTCATTTCATCATTTCTTTCCATTTCATCTCATTTCATTATTTCATTTCATTTCATCATTTTACTCTCATCATTTTTCATCTCATCTCATCATTTCATCATTTCATTTCATCATTTCATCTCATTTCTTCTCATCATTTCATCTCATTTCTTCTCATCATTTCATCTCATCACTTTATCTCATTTCATCTCATCTCATTTCATTTCACCTCATTTCATTTCATCTCATTTCATTTATTTCATCTCATTTAATCTCATCTTATCTCATTTCATCTCATCATTTCTTCTCATCTCGTCTCATCATTTCACCATTTCATCTCATCATTTCATCTCATCTCACCTCATCTCATCATTTCATCTCATTTCATCTCATCATTTCATCTCACCCTTTAATCTCATCATTTCATCTTATCGTTTCATCTCATTTCATCTCATCATTTCCTCTCATCATTTCATCTCATCTCACCTCAGCGTTTCATCATTTCATCTCACCATTTCTTATTACATCTCATCATTTTATCTCATCATTTCATCTCATCTCATCTCATCTCATCTCAATTAAATTTCCTTTCATTATTTCATTTCATCTCACTTCATTTCATCTCATTCATGTGATCTGATTTCATTACATCTCATCATTTCCTCTCATCATTACATCTCATCTCATTTCATCTCATCATTTCACCTTATCATTTCATCTCATCATCTCATCATTTCATCTTATCATCTCATCTCATTTCATCATTTCATCTCATCATTCATCTCATTTCATCTCATCATTTTAACTCATTATTTCATTTCATCTCATTTCAATTTCATTTCATTATTTCATATCATTTCATTATTTCATTTCATCATTTCATCTCATCATTTCATCATTTCATCCATCTCATCATTTCATCTCATCATTTCATTTCATCCATCATCTAATCATTTCATCTCATTTCATCTCATCTCATCTCCTTTCAATTTCTTTTCAATTTTGTCATTTCGTCTCATCATTTCATCTCACCATTTCATCTCAAAACTTCACCTCATCTTATCTCATCATTTCGTCATTTCATCTCATCATTTCATCTCATCTGAAGTCATCTGATCATTTCATCTAACTGAAATGATGTAATGGAATCATGAAGTGAAATGGATAGGATGCCCTCAGTGATGTTAAATTTAAAAATTGTTTGTTTTCATGTATTCATTTTTATATTTATATGTATTTATATTTATATTTACTTATATTTCTTTTTACTTATTTTTATTTATATTTTTACTTATTTCTTTATTTATAGACAAGGTCCTGTTCTGTGGCCTTCGCTGGAATGCAGTGGTGCATTCACAGTTCACTGCAGCCTCGAGCAAACCTCCCACCTCAGCCTCCCAGGTAGCTGGGACCCCAGGTGCGCACCACCACACCTGGTTAATATTTTATTATTTGTAGAGATGGAGGCTTGCTATGCTGCCCAGGCTGGTCTCAAACTCCTGGGCTCAAGCAATCCTCCTGCCTTGACATCCCAAAATGCTGGGATTACAGACATGGGCCACAGTGCCCAACCTATTTATTTATTTATTTATTTATTTAATAAAGACAAGGTCTCACTATCTTGCCCAGGCTGGTCTTCAACTCCTGGCCTCAAATGATTCTCCAAACTTGGCCTCTCAAAATGTTGGGAATACAGGTATGAGCCACCATGCCTGGTCTAAAAATAGTATTATATTTTTGTGTTATGTAATTTTCAATTAGGTAATATGAATATTCTGTACAGGAAATATGCCCTTAATTACATAGGCATAAACATTTGTTACACTGAGAAAAATCTAATAGAGCTAAAAATAAAAATTAATTTGGAAAGGTCATTAGATACTCATACATTCTTATGTTTACATATTCTTTCATAGATTCATATATTCTTTTAACAGTATCAATGGTTTGGAGTTATGTGTACAAAACCATGGCCGATATGTAATACAACTAATACAGGCTAATAACTAATAACTAATACAACTAATAATTACAATTCAAGGCATATTATATACAAAGCTTTAACTTCTCATCATCAGATTTTTTTTTTTTCTTTCTGTTTTGGCAGATACTATGAACACAACATTCAATTCACAGACACTATGGAGCCCTTACTAAGCATAAAGTACTGTGAAAGGCCAGGGCTAGGACAGAACTGAGACAGGGCCAGGGATAGGACAGAACTGGGGCAGGGTCATGGCCAGAGAAAAACCAGGGGCAGGGTCAGAGCCAGGGACACGACAGGACCAAGGCCAGGGCCAGAAGCAGGGCAGAACCAGGGCCAGGGCAGGGATATGGCAGGGCAAGGGCCATGGCAGTATCAGGGCCAGCAGAAGGCCAGGGCAGGGACAAGGTAGCACAGGGCCAAGGCAGGGCAGGGTCAGTGTAGAGCAAGGAACGGGCCAGGGCATGGCAGGGCAGGGACAGGGAGGTCCAGGGCCAGAGCCAGGTCCAGGACATGGACAGGGCAGGGCCAGAAACATGGCAAGACCAGAAAGGGGACAGGGCAAGGGCAAGGCCAGAGAAGGACCAGGGAAAAAACATGGCCAGGGAGGGTCCAGGGCAAAGGCAAGTCCACGGCAGAACCAGAGCCAGGGCAGGCCAAAGGCAGGGCCAGGGCAGGGCAAGGCCAGGGTAGGGCAGGGCCAGTGTAGGGTGAGGGTAGGGCCAGGGCGAGTTCAGGACCAGGACAGGACTAAGATATCGCGGGGCCAAGGCAGGGCCAGGGCAGGGCCTGGGGATTGTCAGGGCCAGGGCCAGGGTCAAGGCTGGGCCAGGGACAGAGCCAGAGCAAGGGCAGGGCCAGGGAGAAGGCAGAACCAGAGAGCATCCAGAGCAAGGGCAGGGCCAGGGCAGAACCAGGACCAGGACAAGGCAAAGCCAAGGCCAGGGCAGGGCAAGGCCAGGGCAGGGCAAGACCAGGGAAGGGCAAGGTGAGGGTAGAAAAGACCAGGGTAGGGCCAGGCCAGGGTAGGAGAAGGCCATGGCAGGGCCAAGGCCAAGGCAGGGCAGGGGTAGGGTAGCACAGGGCATGGCCAAAATCAGGGCAGGGCCATAGCAGTGGCAAGACTAGCAACAGGGCCAGGGCAAGCACTGGACCAGAGCATGGTGGGGACAATACAGGGCCAGGACAGAGGATGGCAAGGCAGGTCCAGGGCCATTTCATGAACTCGGTAGGCCTGGGGTCAGGCCAGGGCAGGGCAAGGGCAAGGCCAGGGAGAAGGCAGGGCTGGGGCCAAGGCAGTGCCAGGGCAGGGCAGGAACAGTGCAGGGACAATGCAGGGTAAGGGCAAGGCCAGGGCATGGAAGGGCAGTGCACAACCAAGGAAGGGCCAGGGCAAGGTCAGGGCCAGAACAAGGGTACAGCTGGGGCCACGAATATGGTAAGACCAGGGCTGGGCCCAAGCTGAGATACGCAGGGCAGAGCATGGCCTGTGCAAGGCAGGGCCAGAGCCAGGCCATAGAGAGAGTAGGGCAAATGCCAAGGCAAGGCTAGGGTAGTGCCAGGGCTGAGGCAAGGTCAGGGAAGGTCCAGGGCTGAGTCCAGGCTACAACCAATAAAGGGCAAAGGCCGGGGCAGATCTAGGGCACAAGCAGGACAGGCTAGGGCATGGCAATGGCAAGACCAGGCCATGGCAGGGCCAGTCCAGGATAGAACAGGGCATAGGCGGGGCAGGGCCAGGGGCACGGCTGAGGCAGGACAAGGACCAGGACCAGGGTCCAGGCCAGGGCAAGGGTATGGCCAGGGCAGAGGTGGGGCCAGAGCCAGGGTCTGGGCAGGGCCAAGGCAGGTCCATTGCAGGGCCAGGGTTCAGACCAGGGCCAGAGCAGGGCTCGGGCAGGGCCAGGGCCAGGACCAGGAAAGGGCAATATCAGGACAAGGGCCATGGCAGGACCAGCAACGGGGCTAGGGCCAGGACAGGGACAGGGACAGGGTCAGGACTAGGGTCAGAATAGCATGCCAGGGTAGAGCCAGGCCAAATTAGGGCCAGGACAGGGTCAAGACCAGGGCTGGGCCAGGGTATGGCCTTAAGTAGTGAAGGGCCAGGGCCAGGGTCTGTGCCTGTGCCAGCGCCGGTCCAGGGCAGAGGCAGGGCCATGGCCAGGTCTAAGACAAGGCTGGGGCAGGGCCAAGGTCTGGGTCAGGGTCAGCACAAGACCAGGACAGAGACAGGGGAGGGACAGGGTCATGGCAGGACCAGGGTCAGGAGTCAATGCCGGGCCAAGGCCACAGATAGGACCAGGTCTGTGCTAGGGCCAATGTGAGGGCCAAGGCGGGGTCAGGGCAGGGCCAAAGGGAGGGCATGGCCAGGACAGGGTTGAGCAGGACCAGGGTAGTGCAGGGCATGACCAACCAGGGCAGGTCTATGGCTGGGACCAGGGCAGGGCCGGGGCCGGGGCAGGGCCAGAGCCAGGGCAGGGCCAAGGCAGTGGCAGCTCCAGGGCAGGGTCAGGGTTAGGACCACGGACATGTCCAAGGACAGTGCCAGGGCAAGGGCAAGGGCAGGGGCAGGGGCAGGGCCAGGGTCATCTAAGAACCAGGGACAAAGCCAGGCCCAGAGCCGGGCCAGTACAGGTACCTGGCAGGGCTAGGGTCTGGGACAGGGCCATGGCAGGGCCAGGGTCAGGGCCACAACCAGGTCTGTGCTATGGCCAGGTCCAACACAGTGCCCAGGTGACGCTAGGGTGAAGGCCAAGATAGGGCCAGGGCAGGGTCAAAGCCAGGCTAGGGCCAAGGCAGGGCCATGGCAGGCAAGGCAGGGCCAGGAAAGCATAGGGCCAAGACAGGGCAGGGCCAGGCCAGTGCCAAGACCTGGGCAGAGCCAGGGAACAGCCAGGGCAGGGCCAGGGCCAGGACCATGGCCAAGACCTGGGCAGGACCAGGTTTGGGGCAGGGGCAAAACAAGGGCAAGGACAGTGCAGGTTCTTGGCACAGCCAGGGTCCAGGACAGTGTCAGGGCAGGGCCAAGGCAGGGTCTGGTCCATGGTAAGACCAGCAACAGGGCTGGGGCTAGGCCAGTGACAGGACCAGAGTCAGGGCAAGGGCCAGAGCAGTGCAAGGCCAGGGTAGGGCCAGGGCTAGGGGAGAACCAGGGCAAGGTCTCAAGCAGGGAAGGGCCAGGGCCAGGATAGGTGAGGGCAGGGCCATGACAGGGCCAGCGGCTACGTTAGGGCAAGGGCAGGGCCAGAGCAAGGTAAGGGTCAGGGCCAAGGCAAGGGTAGGGACAGGGCAAGAAATATGGCAGGACCAGGGGCAATGCCAAGGCCAGAGCTGGGCCAGGGCTGAGTCAGGGCAGGGCAGGGCAGGACAGGGCATGGTATGGCCAGTGGAGGACAGGACAAGAGCCGGTCCAGAGAGAGAGCAGGGCTGATGCCAAGAAAGAGCCAGGCTAGTGCCAAGGCTGAGGCAGTGTCAGAGCATGTCCAGGGCAGGGCTGGGGCCAGGGCCAGAACCGAGCCAGTGCACAGCCAAGGCAGGGTAGGGCAGGGAAATGGCATGGCCAGGTCAGTAATGGGACAGGGCAGAGCAGGGCAAGGCGATGGTAGGGGCAGGGGAGGGACAGCCCAAGGCAGGCCAGGACACCTCCAAGTCCACTTCAGGGCCAGGGCTATGGCAGGACAAAGACCAGGGCCAGGGTCAGGGCCAGGTCTGTGCTAGGGCCAGGTCCAGAGCAGGACCTTGCGAAGACTAGGGTGAGGGCCAAGGTAAGGCCAGGGCAAGGTCAAAGGCAGAGTAGGGCCAGGGCAGGGTGATGACACACACAGAGCACAGCAGGGCAGGGTGATGGCAAGACGAGGGGCAGACCACTGCCAGCTCAGGGCCAGGGAAGGGA
>NW_026652526.1:0-4892 GCF_009828535.3 Hylobates moloch
CAGGCATCCAAGTGATATCCTCAGCTTCAGGCATGGCTGGATCCAGGTGCCCAAGTGATGTCCTCAGCTTCAGGCATGGCTGGATCCAGGCATTCAGGCAATGTCCTCAGTACTCCACCTCTCTCCATCTCCTGGCTTCATTCACGGGCAGGCTGCCCTCATGGTTCCCCTTCAAAATCTAGTGTGTATTTTACACTACAGCACATCTCAATTCAGATGCTAAATTTTCATTGGAAATACTTGATCTGTATTTCTATTTCATAATTTCTGCAGTTTATAAAAACTAGATTCACATGGCCAAGTTGTTCCAAACATGCTTAAAAGCTTTTCAGTAATTGGGTGTCTTGTTTTAAATTTAAAATAAGTAAAATTAAATAAGACAGAGAATTCAGCTCATCAGTCCCCATCAGCCACATTTCAAGAGCTCAGCAGTGCTTTTCTGTTTTTTGTTTTTTTGAGACCGAGTCTCACTCTGTCGCCCAGGCTGGAGTGCAGTGGCGCCATCTCAGCTCACTGCAACCTCCATCTCCCGGGCTCAAGCAATTCTCCTGCCTCAGCCTCTACAGCAGTATCTGGGATTACAGGCGCACGCCACCACACCCAGCTAATTTTTGTATTTTTAGTAGAGACAGGGTTTCAGTATGTTGGCTAGGCTGGTCTCGAACTCCTGACCTCAGGTGATCCGCCCACCTCAGCCTTCCAAAGTGCTGGGATTACAGGCGTGAGCCACCATGCCCGGCCCAGTAGTGTTTTAATCAACTTCTCTTGACCCCTTTGGTGAGGGAGGGACCCTACCCTAGGTTTATGGGGATGGCTGAGCATACAGCACTGGACACCAGACAGGTGAGATTGATTGACAGCAGTTTCTTGAATATTGAATATTCACAGCCTGAGGGGGGCCAACACTACACCACAGACAGCCACATGGGTGTTGCCCTCAAGAGCAGAGTGAACAAGCAGGGGCTGTGGGAAACAGGCTTTGTCGCAACAACAGGCGGAGGTGACCCCTGGGTGCTATGGAAAAATGTGTTTGGTTTGTTTCAGTAATTCCATGGGCTGGCAGGGAGCCGGAATGTGCTTCTCAGGGATAAGCAGGCACTGTGTCTGGTCCCCAGGATAAGGAGGGTCCCCAGATAAGGCTGGGGGACCTTATCTGTGGGAGCAGAGGGAGTAGGAGGACTTTTGTTTAGGCCATTTGAGGCCCCTCCTACTTTTACCAAATGTCAAGGCAGCACATAAAATTGAGTCTTGGCTGGGTGCAGTGGCTCAATCTGTAATCCCAGCACTTTGTGAGGATCTCTTAAGCCCGGGGGTTCAAGACCAGCCTAGGCAATGAGGTGAAACCCTTTCTCTACAAAAACAAAAACTCAAAAATTAGCCAGGCACGGTGTCACACACCTGTAGTGTCGTCACGGCTACCCAGGAGGCCTGAGGGGGGAGGATCACCTGAGCCCAGGAGGTCAAGGCTGCAGTGAGCTGTGATGGCACCACTGCACTCCAGCCTGGGTGACAGAGTGAGACCTTGTCTCAAACAATAAAATAGGCTGGGCGCGTTGGCTCACTCCTGTAATCCCAGCACTTTGGGAGGCCGAGGTGGGTAGATCACCTGAAGTCAGGAGTTCAAGATCAGTCTGGCCAATATGGTGAAACCCCATCTCTACTAAAAATACAAAAAATTAGCCCGGTGTGGTAGCAGGTGCCTGTAATCCCAGCTACTTGGGAAGATGAGGCAGGACAGTCACTTGAACCCTGGGAGGCGGAGATTGCAGTGAGCCAAGATCGCACCATTGCACTCCAGCCTGGGCGACAAGAGCAAAACTCCGTCTCAAAAAAAAAAAAAAAAATTTTAAACAGAATAAAATAAAATAGATTCAAAAAATAAAATTGAGTCTCGATTTCCAATGTGCCTGATGACTGTCATATTGGCAGTACCCATTTCTATAATTTGTTTATTTACTATGTTTATTTTATTTTATTTTTTAGTATTATTTATTATTTATTATTATTTTTTGAGACGGAATCGCGCTGTGTCACCCAGGCTGGAGTGCAGTGGCGTGATCTTGGCTCATGGCAAACTCTGCCTTCCAGGTTGACGCCATTCTCCTGCCTCAGCCTCCCGAGTAGCTGGGGCTACAGGCGCCCGCCCCCACGCCTGGTAATTTTTTGTATTTTTAGTAGAGACGGGTTTCACCGTGTTAGCCAGGATGGTCTCGATCTCCTGACCTCGTGATCCGCCCTCCTCGGCCTCCCGGAGTCCTGGGATTACAGGCGTGAGCCGCTGCGCCCGACCTATTTACTGTGTTTGTAGTTTATAATCTGTACCCCTAACTCCCACACAAGAATGTGATTTCCACAAGGATAGGTATTCCTTTTTTTTTTTCCAGAGGCAAGATCTCGCTCTGTTACCCAGACTTCAGTGCAAGGGTGCAGTCATCTCTCACTGCAGAAGGACAGGCACTTTTACCCATCCTCAGTGCCTAGAACTGTGCCTGGCATACACTAGGCACTCAATAAATGCTTGTTGAGCTAATGAATGAAATGGGAAAGCCAATAAGGGTTTGATCCTTCCCAGCCTCACCCAGGGCATGGACATCTCTGAACCACAAGCCCCGGGGATCCATGGGCCGGCCATCCCCACTCCCATCCTTCCCCATCACACTCCATCTATTGGCCCAGCATCCTCACTCCTCCTGCCTCTCCACCCCAGGAGCTAGAGGCCCACCTTGAGGCTGAGGAGGGGGCGCGGCAGAAGCTGCAGCTGGAGAAGGTGTCGACAGAGGCAAAAATGAAGAAATTTGAAGAGGACCTGCTGCTCCTGGAAGATCAGAATTCCAAGCTGAGCAAGGTTGGGGGCCTGAGGGCAGCTGGGAAAGTGGGGATGGGGTGCATTGGTGGGTTAATGAATGGTGAACTTCAAGCCATGGGGGTTACCACACTGCAGTTCTAGGTGTGCACCGGTGGGGGTGGGATGGGTCTATAGACCCCAGGGAATGGGAAGAAGAGGGAGGTGTAGGGGGAGGAAGGTCAGAGAAGGGTGAAGAGGAGCAGAAACACAGATGAGAGCAACACCAGAAGCTGCAGATCAGGTAGGGGCTGCTCCTGGCCCAGCTCCTCCTGACTGCCCCCCATCCCACTCCACCCCTCAGGAGCGGAAGCTGCTGGAAGATCGCCTGGCCGAGTTCTCATCCCAGGCAGCTGAGGAGGAGGAGAAGGTCAAGAGTCTCAATAAGCTACGGCTCAAATATGAGGCCACAATCACAGACATGGAGGGTGAGCTCCCGGGGGTCTGTGTGTGCTCTGATGGGGGACCTCAGGCAAGCCCCATGTGCTACAGGGCCTCGGTGGCTGTGTCTGCTAAATGGGTTAGGAAGGAAGGCTCAGGGCGGATTGAGTGTCCTCCCAGCTCTTGAGTTCTTAATGCATCTCTAAATCCAACTCTCTTTCTCTCCCTGGTGTCTTGGGTTGTCCTCCTTTCTTCCCATCTGACTGTCCCACTGTCTGTCTATTTCAGACATGTTTTTGTCTCCCTGTCCCTTCCTGTTGACTTAGAATCAGAAACAGAAGGGAAGGGGCACAGGGAGGAGGCAGGGCTATAGACACAGGGCAGAGAGAGTCAGAGGGTGGAGGCATGGGCTGTCGGTGGGGATGAGGAGGAGAGGACAGTGCATCTAGGACAACATTGTGGGAAGAGTCCCTGAGATGGATGGGGAAGGTGGGAGGAGGAGAAGGTGTTAAGGGAGGTGCCGAGCTTAGCCTTATATGTGGCTGGGGGCCTGTGGTCTCTGTGAGAGCGGCTGAGTGTGCAGGCCTGGAGTCCTCATGCACGGCCCCCACCCCTGCCTCCAGACCGCCTGCGGAAGGAGGAGAAGGGTCGCCAGGAGCTGGAGAAGCTGAAGCGGAGGCTAGATGGGGAGAGCTCGGAGCTGCAGGAGCAGATGGTGGAGCAGCAACAGCGGGCAGAGGAGCTGCGGGCCCAGCTGGGCCGCAAGGAGGAGGAGCTGCAGGCTGCCCTGGCCAGGTGCAGGGTGGGGTGGGCTTGGTGGGGTAAGCAGCACGGGTGCACGGCCGGCCAGCGTGGGGTGCCCAAGTCAGAAACTCCTGGGTACAAACCCCAGTGGAGCCACTCACCAGCCACAGACAGGCCACATCCCCTCCGAGCCTCAGTGTCCCCTTCTGTCAAATGAAGATAGCAAGAGTTCCAGGCCCACTAGGTTAAGGGAAAAGTGAAACAAGACTCTATGTGTCTGGTAACTTGCATAACAGTGCACAATGGGAACAAGAAAATGCTATTTCTAGGCCAAGTATGATGGCTCACGTCTGTAATCCCAGTACTTTGGGAGGCCAAGGCGGGTGGATCACTTGAGGTCAGGAGTTGGAGACCAGCCTGGCTAACATAGCAAAACCCTGTCTCTACTAAAAATACAAAAGTTAGCCGGGTGTGGTGGCAGGCACCTGTAATCCCAGCTCCTCAGGAGGCTTAAGCACGAGAATTGCTTGAACCCAGGAGGCAGAGGTTGCAGTGAGCCGAGGTCATACCACTGCACTCTAGTCTGGGCAACAGAGCAAGACTACGTCTCAAAAAAAAAAAAAAAAAAAGAGCTATTTCTTCCTCTTGCCTGCTTGGCCTCCCCACACCAAACAGCCCAGAATCAGCTGAGATTTGACAAGTGGCCTATGTTAGGAATCATAATAATTATATTTACACTCATTCACAATAATTGAGCTCCCACTCTATGCCAAATGTGGTGTGCTTCATGCAATCTAAGACCCCCTTGATTACAAGTACAGCTCCATTTCGGAGATGTTAAAATGTGAAAAACTGTGCATCTTAGAGTTGATGGAACATGGTGTGTGTGTGTGTGTGTGTGTGTGTGTGTGTGTGTGTGTGTGTG
>NW_026652526.1:4974-40470 GCF_009828535.3 Hylobates moloch
GTGTGTGTGTGTGTGTGTGTGTGTGTGTGTGTGTGTGTGTGTGTGGTTAAGAACACATCTTTTTTTTGTTTTGTTTTGAAACGGAGTCTTGCCCTGTTTCCCAGGCTGGAGTGCAATGGTGTGATTTTGGCTCACTGCAACCTCTGCCTCCCAGGTTCAAGCGATTCTTGTACTTCAGCCTCCCAAGTAGCTGGGATTACAGGCGCCCGCCAACAAGCTAATTTTCGTATTTTTAGTAGAGACGGGGTTTCACCATGTTGCCCAGGCTGGTCTCAAACTCCCAACCTCAGGTGATCCATTTGCTGAGGTTGGGATTATAGGCTTGAGGCACTGCACCCTGCCGTGAACACATATCTTTGAGTCTGACTTCTGGATTGGAATCCTGGCTTCTCCCCCTCACACAAGTCACATCACCTCTCTAACCTCAGTTTTTTCATCTATAAAATAGGGTAATTGTAGACGCTACTCCTAAGATTAGTGCGAGGGTTAAAGAAGAAAGTGCTCTTCAGACGCTTGGCATACCCTGAGCCCTCAATAAATGCCGCATGTTTCTATTGCTACTTTTATTACTCTTGTTAATTTTTTTCTTTTTTACTGAGGTGAAATTCACATCAAAGTAACCATTTTTTAAATGTACAATTCAGTAGATTTTGCCCGTTCACAATGCTGTGTAACCATCACCTCTATCTAGTTCTAGAACATTTTCTCTTTTATTGAGCTGGAGTCTTGCCCTGTCGCCCAGGCTGGAGTGCAGTGGCGTGATCTTGCCTCACTGCATCCTCCATCTCCTGGGTTCAAGCAATTCTCCTGCCTCAGCCTCCCGAGTGGCTGGGACTACAGGTGCCCACCACCACACTCAGCTAATTTTTGTATTTTTAGCAGAGACAGGGTTTCACTATGTTGGTCAGGCTGGTCTCAAACTCCTGACCTCAGGTGATCCACCCACCTCGGCCTCCCAAAGTGCTGGGATTACAGGCATGAGCCACTGTGCCGGCTTCCAGAACTTTTTTATCACCCCCTAAAGGAAACCCTGTATGTATTAAGCAATCACAGCCAGGCACAGTGACTCACGCCATAATCCAGCACTCTGAGAGGAGGCAGGGGGGTCGCCTGAGCCCAGGAATTCAAGACCAGCCTGGGCAATATAATGAGACCCTGTCTTTACAAAAAACTTAAAACAATTAGCCAAGCATGGTGGCACGTGCCTGTAGTCCCAGCTACTTAGAGGGCTGAGGTGGGAGGATCATTTGAACCTGGGAAGTCGAGGCTGCAGTGAGCTATGATTGTGCCCCTGCATTCTGGTCTAGGTGACAGAACGAGACCCTCTCTGTCAAAAAAAAAAAAGAAAGAAAGAAAGAAAGCAGCCACTCCCTATCCCTCCTTCTCCCCAGCCTGGCAGCCTCTGATCCACTTTCTGTCTAAATAGAATTTGCCTATTCTAGATATTTCATACAACATGTGGCCTTTTGTGCTTTAGTTATTTTTATCGCCATCTCCCCAGCAACCCTGGTAAAGGGGAGTGTTCATCGTCATGTCCTCCCACAAACCAGGACCCTGCCCTTCTTAAGTCACTTGCTGGAGCAGGGGGCCAGGAGAGGATACTAAGCCAGGCCTGTGTGGCTCCCTGAGCCATTAACCCCCAGGTCCCAGTTGGTGCTGCCCCCAGATCCAGCTTCTCTTTGCAATGACACTGCGTGAAGGGACAGGAAGCCACATCCCTGTGAGAGCTATAAGGAGGGACTCTGGGCCAACCCAGCCACTCACGGACCGGGTAACCTCGGCAAATGCTTTCTCCGCGCTGGACCTCAGTGTCCTCATTTGGCAGGAACGTTAAATGTGAGGTGACACAAGTAAAGCACTGGCATGAGGCAGGAACTTACTAAGTGTCTCCTACGATTACTGTTGCTGTCATTCCCACTTTACAGCTAAGAAAACTGAGGTTCGAAATGAGTCAGGCTGGGCGAAGTGGCTCACTCCTGCAATCCCAGCACTTTGTAAGGCGAGGTAGGAGGATGGCTTGAGGCCAGGAGTTCGAGACCGGCCCTGGGCAACATAGTGAGACCCCATCTCTCTGGGGGAAAAAAAAGTAGCCAGGGATAGTGGACCACACCTGTGGTCTCTGCTACATGGGATGCTGTGGTAGGAGGACCACTTGAGCCCGGGAATTTGAGGCTGCAGTGAGCCGTGACTGCACCGACCGCACCGCTGCACTCCAGCGTGGGCAACAGAGCGAGACCCTTTCTCAAAAAAATCAAATTAGTACTGGAGCCAAGTGCCTAGTGGTAGAGAGAGGATTCGAACCTGGGACTGGCCACCCCCAAAGCCCACATCCAGCCTTTCTGTCCCCAGAAATCATTGCCCCACCCTTGCGTGCCCCTGTACCAACTCTATGGTTCTTGTCACCCCCAGGGCAGAAGACGAGGGTGGGGCCCGGGCCCAGCTGCTGAAATCCCTGCGGGAGGCTCAAGCAGCCCTGGCCGAGGCCCAGGAGGACCTGGAGGCTGAGCGCGTGGCCAGGACCAAGGCGGAGAAGCAGCGCCGGGACCTGGGCGAGGAGCTGGAGGCGCTGCGGGGTGAGCTAGAGGACACGCTGGACTCCACCAACGCACAGCAGGAGCTCCGGTGAGGCCCGGTGGCAGGCCGCTGTCACAGCCTGTGCACGTACAGGGCTGAGGGAAGGACTTAGGTGCAAAGTCTCTGTCTACACAGAGGCTTACTTATCGTACAGTTGTTCATGAACCACCAGCTCTAGGTCCGGCCTGGGTCAAGCTGGGGACAGAGATGGGTCGGACCCAGGTATTACCCTTGGGAACTTCCAGTCTCAGGGGAGGCAGATTCAGGCAAAGACAATCTCAACCCAGAACAAGGGGTGCTTTAGTGGAGTAACACGGGGCATTGTGGGTGATAAGTGAAGACCCCTAAACCAAGTCTATGGGAGATCCAGGAAGAGTTTGCTGAGGAAGGGCCTTTTGGAAAAGGGTTTTGAAAGGTGAATAGGAGTTCACCCTTAAAGCCACACTCCTTCCACAGTGTCACCACCCAGATCTCCTGGGGAGCATAACATGAGGCCCTCATTTTTTAAGGAAACATGAAAAGGAGAAACAACCAGCTCCCCCAAAGCCCCTGCCTTCCTCTGCTCTGAAATTCCCTTCCCCTCTCCCTTCCCCCAATAAAGGTCCAAGAGGGAACAGGAGGTGACGGAGCTGAAGAAGACCCTGGAGGAGGAGACCCGCATCCACGAGGCGGCAGTGCAGGAGCTGAGGCAGCGCCACGGCCAGGCCCTGGGGGAGCTGGTGGAGCAGCTGGAGCAGGCCCGGAGGGTAGGTTGGGGCAGGGGGACAGGGCAGAGAGGCCATGGGGAGGGCAGGGCAGGACACAGGGTTGGAGGAGGTACCGCTGGCTGGTTCTAGGCCTGCTCGTCTCCCTGGGCCCCTTTCGTCACGCATTCATGTGCATCTTTCATTCAGTAAGCATTAATGGGGTGTGGACTATATTCCAGGAGCATTGCTGGGGAACCAGCCGTTAACCCAACAACCAGCACTGCCTTCCCTTGTGGAGCTTTCCTTCTAGGGAGAGAGGCAGAGAGTAAACAATATAAACACCTTGTTTATATTGTGTGATAAGTGCTATGGGGCCATAATGAACAGGAAAAGGGGATCAGAATTCTAAGGCGGGTGAGTTTTTAAGTAGGGAGGCTTTGGAGGTATTCTGTGAGAAGGTGACATCAGGATAAAAAACTGAGGGAGTGGCCGGGCACGGTGGCTCATACCTGTAACTTTGGGAGGCTGAGGCAGGCAGATCACTTGAGGCCAGGAGTTCGAGACCAGCCTGGGCAACATGGTGAAACCCCATCTCTACTAAAAATACAAAATTTAGCTGGGCGTGGTGGCGCACATGCCTGTAGTCCCAGCTACTTGAGAGGCTGAGGCAGGAGAATCACTTGAACCCAAGAATCAGAGGTTGCAGTGAGCCGAGATTGCACCATTGCACTCCAGCCTGGGTGAGAGAGCAAGACTCCATCTCAAAAAAACAAACAAAAAATGGGCCAGGCATGGTGGCTCACGGCTGTAATCCCAGCAGTTTGGGAGGCCAGGAGTTCAAGACCAGCCTGGCCAACATGGCGAAACCCCATCTCTACTAAAAACACAAAAAATTAGCCGGGTGTGGTGGTGGGCGCCTGTAATCCCAGCTACTTGGGAGGCTGAGACAGGAGAATCGCTTAAACCTGGGAGGCAGAGGTTGCAGTGAGCAGAGATCACGCCATTGCACTCTAGCTTGGGCAACGAGAGTGAAGCACTGTCTCAAAAAAAAAAAAAAAAAAAAAAGAGGGAGTGAGGGATGAGCTATTTGTTCACTGGGAGAAGTGTGTTCCAGGCAGAGGGAACAGCCAGTGCGAAGGCCTTGAGAGGGGAGTGTGCCTGGCCTGGTGCAGGAAAGGCCTCATAGATCTTTGCTCATCTCCTTCCCACACCAGGGCAAAGGTGCATGGGAGAAGACCCGGCTGGCCCTGGAGGCCGAGGTGTCCGAGCTGCGGGCAGAACTGAGCAGCCTGCAGACTGCACGTCAGGAGGGTGAGCAGCGGAGGCGCCGCCTGGAGTCACAGCTGCAGGAGGTGCAGGGCCGGGCTGGTGACGGGGAGAGGGCACAAGCAGAGGCTGCTGAGAAGCTGCAGCGAGCCCAGGTAAGTGGTGTGGCCAGGGCAGGGGTTTCTGCTGTGTGACCTTGGTGACATGCCTGCCCTCTCTGGGCTTCTATTTGGTCCATATCAAACCAATTGTCTTGTTTAGCTCTTCCAACATAATCATGTACAAGTCGGGGCACAGTGGCTCATGTCTGTAATTCTAGCACTTGGGAGGCCAAGGCAGGAGGATTGCTTGAGCCCAGGAGTTCGAGACCAGCCTGGGCAACATAGTGAGACCCCATCTTCAGAAAAAAAAATTTTTAATTAGCCAGGTATGTTGGCATGTGCCTGTAGTCCCAGCTACTCAGGGGACTGAGGCAGGAGGATCCCTTGAGCCTGGGAGGTCGAGGCTGCAATGAGCTATGATTGTTCCACTGCACTCTAGCCTGGGCAACAAAGTGAGATCCTGTCTCAAAATAATAATAATAATACCCAGTACTTTGGGAGGCCAAGGTGGGCAGATCACCTGAAGTTGGAAGTTCGAGACCAGCCTGACCAACGTGGGGAAACCCCGTCTCTAACTGAAAAAAAAAAAATACAAAATTAGCTGGGTGTGGTGGCGCATGCCTGTAATCCCAGCTACTCGAGAGGCTGAGGCAGGAGAATCACTTGAACCCGGGAGGCAGAGGTTGCGATGAGCTGAGATCACGCCATTGCATTCCAGCCTGGGCAACGAGAGTGAAACTCCACCTTAAATAATAATAATAGTAATAATAATTCACTCATTTAAGGTGTGCAATTCAATGGATTTTGGTATATTCACAGAGTGGTACGGCCATCACCATAATCTAATTTTGGACCATTTTCATTATCCCAAAAAGAAATCCTATACCCTTCAGCTATCATCCCCCACTTCTCCCCCACCCCACCCAGGGAACCACTAATCTCCTTTCTGTCTCTACTGATCTCCCATTCTGGAGATCTTATATAAATGGAATCCTACTATATATGGGTGGTCTTTGTGGCTGCCTTCTTTTACTTAACATAACGGTTTCAAGATTCATCTGTGTTGCAGCTTGTAGCATCATTCCTTTTTTATTTTTTAATTTTTAAAACACCAGCCAGGTGCGGTGGCTCATGCCTGTAATCCAGCACTTTGGGAGGTGGAGGCAGGTGGGTCACCTGAGGTCAGGAGTTCGAGACCAGCTACCTGACCAACATGATGAAACCTCGTCTTTACTAAAAATACAAAATTAGCCGAGTGTGGTAGTGCATGCCTGTAATCCTAGCTACTTGGGAGGCTAAGACAGGAGAATCACTTGCACCTGGGAGGCGGAGGTTGCAGTGAGCCGAGATTGCCCTATTGCACTCTAGCCTGGGCAACAAGAGTGAAACTTTGTCTCAAAAAAAACAAAAACAAAAAAAACCCAAAAAACAACACCACGCAATAGATCCATATACCTTTCTATTGCCCAATAATGCCCGTTGTATGGATATTCCATGTTTGTTTATCCATTCATTTATTGATGGACATTGGGGCTGGTCCCGCCTCTTGGCAATGGTGAGTAATGCCACTGTGGACATTCCTGTACAAGTTTCTGCACAGACCTATGTCTTCATTTCTTTTGGGTATACACCTAGGAGTGGAATTGTTGGGTCATATGGGAACCCTATGTTTAAGCATCTGAGGACCTGCCAGACTGTTTTCCACAGCAGCTGTACCATTTCACATTCCTGCCAGTGTGGTAGGGATTTGAGGCAGATGGGGTCGCTGGGTGGAAGCCATGATTGGAGGGCTTCATTCCCCTGTCCCTTCCCTGCAGGCCGAACTGGAGAATGTGTCGGGGGCGCTGAACGAGGCTGAGTCCAAAACCATCCGTCTTAGCAAGGAGCTGAGCAGCACAGAAGCCCAGCTGCACGATGCCCAGGTGACCCTGCCTGCCCTTCGGCTCCACCATCACCCTCCCCTCCTTGTCCTCCCGACCACACCTGACGTTGCCATCTCCTCCATTTACAGGAGCTGCTGCAAGAGGAGACCAGGGCGAAATTGGCCTTGGGGTCCCGGGTGCGAGCCATGGAGGCTGAGGCAGCCGGGCTGCGTGAGCAGCTGGAGGAGGAGGCAGCTGCCAGGGAACGGGCGGGCCGTGAACTGCAGACCGCCCAGGCCCAGGTGAGCAGCCCTACGTAAGAACTTCAGGGAGGCACAGCCCCCTCACTGCTCCTCCTGGGTTCCCCAGCTCAGGGACAGCCACGCTGCCCACCTTCTCATAGGCCAGACCCATGGGTGCCTTTCTCTTCTCTGACTCCCCCTTACCCCCCACAGCCTGTGCCCAGCCCTGGCTCTCCTGCCCACTGACTCTCAGCCTCATCCCTTGTCCCAGCTCCAGCTCAGCCCCAGCTCGAGCGCTGTCCTCTCCCATCTAGATCCTCCTCTTAGCCTCCAGCCTCTCCCCTAACAGCTCATCCCCTACACAGCCCCAGAAGCTTCTTTCTTCACCTGGAGCTGACCCTGTCCCTCCCCTGCTCACAGCTCTCCCATGTCTCCCCAGTACCCTTAGACAAAGACCGTGCCTCTCAGTTGGGCATTTGAGGCCCTGCAATCTCTGGTCCTTCCTGTCTTTAGCTGTATTCATCTCTATCTCTACTTTCCTACTTTATTTGAAAAAAACCTTTTATTTTTCCAGACTTAGCATTAGGCTCCCCTGTGGGAAGTTTCCTGACCCATCTTCTCTTTCTTTTCTGTCCCAACGCCAGTCACCTTGGGCTGGGACTGTCTCTGCCCATGAGTCTCAATACCAGACTGAGAGCCCCTTCAAACTAGAATCCCATCACAGTTAGATCCAGGTCTGTAGCACAGCCCAATATAGAGCCTGATGTATGGTAGGCTTTGAGAAGTGCCTATTGAATGAATGAGTGATGGTACATGCCTGCAGATATCCTTCAACTGGCAAACTCCTATGCATACTTCAAGACCCATCTCAAATGCTCCTCCTTCAGGAAGTTTCTCCTGAATGTTCTAAACAGATTCTGAGCCCTTCCTGTGGACTTCCATAGCTCCCATACTGCTACCTTAACCCCTATCACCCTGGCTGTGACGCTGTGTCTCCCCCAGCAGCCGAGGGCCTCCCCAGGAAAGACTCCAGGTCTGATTCACCTCCGCATCTTGGAGGGAGTAATTTTAATTCCCTGGAAGAACTAGGGCTCATAGTACTCACAACCTCACACCACTCAGAGGCAGAAGAGCCCAGCAGAGTGACCCTCTCTTTCTTCAGGCCTCAGTCTCTTCATCCTGGAAATGGAGCACCACCAGCTCACACCTTGGTCACTCATGGCCATGACCACCAACCACCCTCTCTCTCCTCCCCTCAGCTCTCTGAGTGGCGGCGGCGCCAGGAGGAGGAGGCAGGGGCACTGGAGGCAGGGGAGGAGGCACGGCGCCGGGCAGCCCGGGAGGCCGAGGCCCTGACCCAGCGCCTGGCAGAAAAGACAGAAGCCGTGGATCGGCTGGAGCGGGGCCGCCGCCGGCTGCAGCAGGAGCTGGACGACGCCAGTGTGGACCTGGAGCAGCAGCGGCAGCTTGTGAGCACCCTGGAGAAGAAGCAGCGCAAGTTCGACCAGGTGGGGCACCTCAGTCCACCCAGCTGGGGAATCAGCAAGTCCGTCTACACTTCCCAGGGTCGTTGTGAGGAACCAGTAATCCATGCTGTCATGGCTCAACTAGGCAGTTGTAGTGGACCAGGAAGCAAGACCCTTCTTTGCTCTGGGCCTCTGTAAAATAGGACATCCCTCTGCCCTGATTCATGCCTCTTGCCACAGCATAATTCCTCGTAGCACCCACTTTTACTTTCAGAGCTGCCCTGGTTTTTGGATGACAAAATATACGAATACCTTCGGTACCCCAGAGGTTGCTTATGAGAATTAAACCAAATAACTCATCTCACTTCTGCTGATTCACGGGGTACCTCAGGCAAGTTGCTTTTTCCATCTCAGCTTCAGTTCACCCATCTAGCAAATGGCAATAATGCCAAGCATCTGGCAGCCTGAGGGTGAAATAAAAATCACAGAACCTTAGAGAGTTCAGCTCAGGCGATCCTGAGGTTCGGATCCCAACTCGGCCTCTTGATGGCTGTGTGGCTTGGGCAAATTGCTCAACCTCTCTGTGCTTTATTTTATTCATTTAGAAAATGCAGTGTGAGGCCGGGCACAGTGCCTCATGCCTGTAATCCCAGCACTTTGGGAGGCCAAGGCAGGCGGATTGCCTGAGCTCAGGAGTTCATGACCAGCCTGGGCAACATGGTGAAACCCTGTCTCTACTAAAATACAAAAAAGCTAGCTGGGCGTGGCAGTGTGTGCCTGTAGTCCCAACTACTCGGGAGGCTGAGGCAGGAGAATTACTTGAACCCGGGAGGCAGAGGTTGCAGTAAGCCGAGATTGCACCACTGCACTCCAGCTTGGGCGAGAGAGCAAGACTCCATCTCAAAAAAAAAAATAAAAAATTAAAAAAAATTTTTTTTAATTGTCATTTCCCTGTAGGTGGTGCAATATGTTTTTCTAGCTGACTTACGATTTCTCTCTTTATGTTTGGTTTTTAGCAGTTTGACTGTGATATGCCCAGCTGTGGGTTTTTTGTATTTTTCCTGCTTTAGATTCACTGTGCTTCCTGTAGCTGTGGGTTGATGTTTTTGATCAAATGTGGAAAATTTCAGCCATTATTTCTTCAAATATTTTTATCTCCCACTCTCTCTCCTTCCCCTTCTTCTTGGACTCCAAATACATATGATTTGATTCTAATACTCGTCCACAGGTCATTGAGGCTTTATTATTTTTTGCATCTTCTAGAATTTTATATAAATTATTTTCACATAAATCTCTTTTGGGATGGGCTTATTTTACTCAAAATAATTTTTTTTTTGAGACAGAGTCTCGCTGTGTCACCAAGGCTAGAGTGCGGTGGCACGATCTCAGCTCACTGCAACCTCCACCTCCCGGGTTCAAGCGATTCTCGTGCCTCAGCCTCCCAAGTAGCTGGGATTACAGGTGTGCACCACCATGCCTGGCTAATTTTTGTGTTTTTAATAGAGATGAGGTTTCACCATATTGGCAAGGCTGGTCTCGAACTCCTGGCTTCAAGTGACCCACCCACCTTGGCCTCCCAAAGTGCTGGGATGACAGGAGTGAGCTACCGCACCCAGCCTCAAAATAATTATTTTGAGATCCATCCATATTTTTGCATATCAGTAATGTATTCTGTTTTTTGCTGCTGATATTATTCCTGTGGTATAGATCAGCCACATTTTGATATTCATTAACCTTTTGATGAACATTTGGGTTTTTTCCAGTTTGGGACTATATGGATAAAGCCTTAGTTTTTCTCAAAGGTGGTTTTAATTAACATTTCCCTAATGACCATGATGTTGAGATCTTTTCATACGCTTATTTGCCGTCCATATATCTTATTTGCTGAAGCGTCTGTTCAGATCTTTTGCCTATTTGTTAATTAGGTTGTTTGTTTTACTGTTACTGAATTTTGAAAATTCTTTATGGGCCGGGCACGGTGGCTCATGCCTGGTAATCCCAGCACTTTGGGAGGCTGAGGCAGGCAGATCACCTGAGGTCAGGAGTTTGAGATCAGCCTGACCAACATGCAGAAACCCCGTCTCTACTAAAAATACAAAATTAGCCAGGCATGGTGGTGCATGCCTGTAATCACAGCTACTCGGGAGGCTGAGGCAGGAGAATCGCTTGAACCCGGGAGGCGGAGGTTGCAGTGAGCCAAGATTGTGCCATTGCACTCCAGCCTGGGCAACAAGAGTGAAACTCTGTCTCAAAAAAAAAAAAAAAGAAAGAAAGAAAATAAAGTTATTTATATATTCTAAATGCAAGTTCTTTATCAGATATATGCTTTGCAGATATTTTTGTCCAGTCTGTGGCTTTTCTTTCCATTCTGTTAGTCTTTCAAAGAATAGAAGTTTTTAATTTTGTCCAATTTATCAATTTGTTGTTTTATGGATTGTGCTTTTAGTATTGTATATAAGAAATTTTTGCCTAACTCAAGGTCACAAAGGTTTTATCCTGTTTTTTTCTTGTTTTCTTTTTTTGTTTGTTTGTTTGTTGTTTTTTGTTTGTTTTTTGAGATGGAGTCTTGCACTGTCGCCTGGGCTGGAGTGCAGTGGCGCGATCTCGGCTTACTGCAACCTCTGCCTCCTGGGGTCAAGCGATTCCTCCTGTCTCAGCCTCCCAAGTAGCTGGGATTACAGGCACATGCCACCACACCCAGCTAATTTTTTTTTGTATTTTTAGTAGAGACAGGGTTTCACTATGTTGGCCAGGCTAGTCTCAAACTCCTGACCCTCGTGATCCACCTGTCTCGGCCTCCCAAAGTGCTGGGATTACGGGCATGAGCCACTGCACCTGGCCTATCCTAGTTTTTTTTTTCTGGCAGTCTTCCAGTTTCAAGTTTACATTTAGGTCTGTGATTTATTCTGTGTTAATTTTTATATATGATGCTATCATGGCTCCATGTTAATTTTTGTGAATATAAATATCCAACTATTTCAACACCGTTTGTTCTCCACTGACTTGTTTTTGCATATCTATTGAAAATCATTTTTCTTCTTCCTCTTCTTTTTTTTTTTTTTTAGATAGAGTTTCACTGCTTTCGCCCAGGCTGGAGTGCAGTGGTGTGATCTTGGCTCGCTGCAACTTCTGCTTCCTGGGTTCCAGCAATTCTCCCACCTCAACCTCCCGAGTGGCTTGGATTACAGGTGTGCGCCACCACACCTGGCTAATTTTTGTATTTTTGGTAGAGACGGGATTTCACCATGTTGGCCAGGTGGTCTCGAACTCCTGACCTTAGGCAATCTGCCTGCCTCAGCCTCCCAAAATGCTGGGATTACAAGCATAAGCCACTGCACCAGCCTTTTCTTCTTATTTGAAGTTATTTTGCCTCTTCTAGTTCCTTTGCATTTCCGTATGTATTTTAGAATCAGTTTGTCAATTTCTACCCCAAAACAAAAAGCCTTCCGATCTGGAACTGTGTTGAATCTATACATCAGTTTGGGAATAATTGACATCATAACAATATTGAGTTTTCTCACCAAGGAAGATGGTATATCTGTCCGTTGAAATACCTTAGAAATGTTTTTTAGTTTTCAATGTACATCTTTCACATCTCTTGCCAGATGTATTTCTAAGTATTTCATGGTTTTATGGCTATTTTAAGTGATGTTACTTTCATTTCCATTTTTGATTGCTAGTATGTAGAGACACAATAGATTTTTGTATATTGATCTTGTATCCTACAATCTTGGCTAAACTCACTTATTAGTGCTAATAGAGTTTTTATATATTTCGTTGGTTTTTCTACATAGATGATCATGTTTTTTGTGAACAAAGGCAGTTTTACTTCTTTTTTTGCTTTTTCTTTAACCTTCTAGGACTCCAAATGCATGTATGTATGACCACTTGGTACTTTTTTCAGGTTGTTAAAGTTCCATTGATTTCTGTTACAATCTTCTTTCTTTCTCTCTTTCTTTGCTCTGTTTAGATAATTTCTATTGACCTGCTTTCAAGTTTACTGATTCTTCTGATGTCTCCAGTAGTCTGCTACTAATTTCATCCAATGACTTTTATTTCAGATATTTCATTTTTCTGGCATTTCTTTTTTTTTTTTGAGACGGATTCTCGCTCTTTCACCCAGGCTGGAGTGCAGTGGCGCGATCTCGGCACATTGCAGGCTCCGCCCCCCGGGGTTCACGCCATTCTCCTGCCTCAGCCTCCCTTGTAGCTGGGACTACAGGCGCCCGCCACCTTGCCCGGCTAATTTTTTGTATTTTTAGTAGAGACGGGGTTTCACCGTGTTAGCCAGGATGGTCTCGATCTCCTGACCTCGTGATCCGCCCGCCTTGGCCTCCCAAAGTGCTGGGATTACAGGCGTGAGCAACCGCGCCCGGCCAGTTCTGGCATTTCTATGTGGTTCTGTTTTACAGTTTCAAATCCCTCCTCAAATAACTCTGCCTCTTCACCCTTTATATCTGTCTCATTCTGAAACTTATCTTGAAGTCCTTGTGTGCACATTCTAATATATAGGTCATCTGTGGGTCTATTTGTATGGACTGATTTTTCTCTTAACTATGAGTCTTGTTCTCTTTTCTTCTTTGCATGTTTTATAAGTTTATTTGCTGATTATTGTGTCTTAAAAAAACAGTAAAGGTTGAAGTCCATTTAAAAAAAAATATATATATATATATATATATATATTTTTTTTTTTTTTCTACTGCCACTCTTAAGAGGAAGGAATACCCTTTCTTCTGTTGAACATATAGAGTTAGGGACTGATCAGTTTGATCCATTCAAGAGTTAAGCTGGTTTGGGACACGGTTGCAACTTTAATCCCTCTACCTCCCTCTTGTGTCTCTGCCTTTGTCTGTCTCTTTCTCTCTCTTTCTCTGTTCCTGGCTGCTCCCTCTTCCCGTTCCCTTGTACACTCCTTTCAGCTAATCTATTTCCCCCTACCCCATCTCCCTCAAACTGGAAGCTTCTGGCAGAGGAGAAGGCAGCTGTACTTCGGGCAGTGGAGGAACGCGAGCGGGCCGAGGCAGAGGGCCGGGAGCGTGAGGCTCGGGCCCTGTCACTGACACGGGCACTGGAGGAGGAGCAGGAGGCACGTGAGGAGCTGGAGCGGCAGAACCGGGCCCTGCGGGCTGAGCTGGAGGCACTGCTGAGCAGCAAGGATGACGTCGGCAAGAGCGTGAGCAGGGCCCCCACTCCCCGGGACACACTGGGTGAGGGGAGACATGTACATGCATGTATGCTTTCACACATAGAACGTGAAAAACAACCAGCCATCAAAGTCATATATTCATGCACAAAGAGAACAAGAGGGCTGGGCATGGTGGCTCACTCCTATAATCCCAGCACTCTAGCGCTTTGGGAGGCCAAGGTGGGTGGATTACCTGAGGTCAGGAGTTTGAGACCAGCCTGGCCAACGTGGTAAAACCCCGTCTCTACTAAAAATACAAAAATTAGCCAGGTGTGGTGGCACGTGCCTGTAACCCCAGCTACTTGGGAGGCTGAAGCAGGAGAATCGCTTGAATTCAGGAGGCAGAGGTTTCAGTGAGTCGAGATCATTCCACTGCACTCCAGCCTGGGTGACAGAGCGAGACTCTGTCTCAAAAAAAAAGAGAACAAGAGGCGGACTGTTCAGCAAACATTTGCGTCCATATACACACACACAGTGTGAAGAGAATCTCCCACCAAATACATGTGCTGATGCACACGCATAGGAAGTAAGGAGAGCCATTCACCAGAGGTAGGTCTTCATGTAGACATTCACAGAACGTGAGGAGAATCTTCCATCCAGCACATGTGTTCACACACACAACACAAGAGCTGCTCACAAAGCACACATGCTCACATTTGTGTACACAGGATGTGAGGAGAATCTTCTATTACTTGTTTTTGTTTGTTTTTTGTTTTGTTTTGTTGTATTTCTGAGATAGGGTCTTGCTCTGTTGCCCAGGCTGGAGGGCAGTGGTGCAATCATGGCACATTGCAACCTCAGTCTCCTAGGCTCAAGCAGTCCTCCTGCCTCAGTTTCCCGAGTAGCAGAGACTACAGGTACATTCCACCATACCTGGCTGCTTTTTAAATTTTTTGTGGAGATGGGGTCTCGCTGTGTTGCCCAGGCTGGTCCTGAACTCCTAGGCTTAAACAATCCTCCCACTTCAGCCTCCCGAAGCATTGGGATTACGGGCATGAGCCATTGCACCTCGCTGAGAATTTTCCATTAAATACACTTATTCATGTGCATATGTACACGTACAGCATGAGAAAACTACTCACCACACATATGTGTGAATACTCAGAGAACATGAAGAGAATTTACTACAACACACAGCCTGAGAACCACTCCCCAGACATGACTATGTGCATGCATACATACATAACACACACACATGCACACACACAGTGTGAGGACTCCCACTTTGCCTGCCACCAATTCCATTGAGCACACACAGACTCTCCCACCAAGCCTCTGTCTTCCCTTAACTCATATATCCCTCCAGGGCCTGTAGGGTGGTGCCCCAAGGCTTCTCCCAGGCTCCCCTCACCCAGCCAGTGTTCCAGCCTTCCGAATGGTCAAAATGACCCGCCACATCCTCCACTCCATCCTTCCTTTATTCATCCTCTAAATACATTTATGGATCACGCCCAGGGACACAGGCCACCCTCACTAATGATGGGAGGCACTGGCAGAATTTGTTGAGCTCCTGCATAGATGCCATCTCGACATCCTTATTTCTTTGTTTTCCTAACAACGTGCTTCTAGGAGTCCAATGCATGAGGGCTTTATCTTCTCCACACATGTAGACATTGATCCGATTTTGCTTTTAGCCAGGCCTGTAGATAACCCCTCTCTCCCTGACACAGACCTGGCCTGCAGCCCTAGGGATGATGGAGCTAAAACCCAGCTCATACTTGAGCCGTTAAGGTCTGTCCCTTGGGAAAAATGTCAAGTTATTTGTAGTGACTCCAAAGGCCCTTGTGGGAAACAGGATGTTGATGGGAGAAAGTTTGATCCCTTCAAGTAAACAAAATAAATTGGCAAGTACCAAATAGGAAGGGAAGCTAGAGGGCCCATTCCAAGGACCGAAAGTAGATACTGTCAGTGACCAGAATTGTAATGATCATCATGTGGGCAGTGGCGATCCACAGACATAGGCCTTGCTCTGTGGAACTCACGGTCCAGTGCGGGAGGCGGGTGTTGCACAAAAAGCCACCTAAGCAAATGTCAAATGACCACTGTGACTAGGGCTAGGTAGGAGAGGGGCCCCAGTGCCAGGAGCGTGGGTAGCAGAGAGGCCCTGATGGGTCAAGAGAGGCTTCCTTGAGGAGGTGACAGTTAAGTAAGGAGAGGGGTGAAGGGGGAGTCTCTGAAAATTCATAAGCCCAGCTCTATTTTCACAGCATTTGGGGTTTTAATTCATACCTCCCTGAAAGATCAGGGACCCTCCCAAACAGAAAACCCAATAGAAGTAGATAGTGGGTTGGTGACACCCTGGGGAGTCTGGCAGACACCAGCATTGATGACCCTGGAGCTAGGTGACTTGAACCCATTCACACAGGATTCCCAAAGATGAATTCCCAGTGAGTGAGCTCACAATGCAAAATTACAAAACTCAGGGAATAATCCACCAAGAGTGAGAGTCAGCTGACCTAACAGACGCTTGTATTGGACTCTGAAGCGCTTCAGATAATAGAATTATGAAGCATCAGTTATTCATGAAATACATTTTGGGATGATGCTGAATGAGACACCTAGGAAGGAACCGCTCAGCAGATTTTGAATGGATGAATGAACAAACTAGGATGGACACACTGACTTGCCACCTCCCCATCCCCCATCAAATCTTCCCCTACTCTACCTAGGCTCCTAACCTCCTCCACCTCAGTGACCCAGGTGCCTAGCAGCTACTCTCCCTCCCCACCAGGTGCATGAGCTGGAACGAGCCTGCCGGGTAGCAGAACAGGCAGCCAATGATCTGCGAGCACAGGTGACAGAACTGGAGGATGAGCTGACGGCGGCCGAGGATGCCAAGCTGCGTCTGGAGGTGACTGTGCAGGCTCTCAAGACTCAGCATGAGCGTGACCTGCAGGGCCGTGATGAGGCTGGTGAAGAGAGGCGGAGGCAGCTGGCCAAGCAGGTATTGTCACACAGAAGGCCACAGGGTGCCAGTCCAGCTGGGGTATGCCATCGTGTGTACAGGCAGCAGGAAGGGCAGCAAGGGGTCTCCCCGACCCACCCACCACTCTGTCTCCTCCACCCGCCCACCACTCAGTATCTCCCCAACCCTTCCACCGCTCAGTGTCTCCCCACCCACCTGCCACTCAGTGTCTCCCCACCTGCCTGCCACTCAGTATTTCTGCCAGTCTTTCGTGCCAGCCAAACCATCTTCCTCCCACAAAACCATCTTCCTATTCCCCAACCCATTAACCTGCCATGACCCATTAACCCACACACATATCCTGTTGACCTGTTGCTGTACCCAATCATTCATCCTCCATCCACCACACAAACCATTCATCCATCGCCACGCCATCTATTCAACCACCCCAACCACCCACATACAGCCTCTCCCCCAACCAGCGCTATGTCCAACTACTGCTCCATCCACCCAGTTACCCCCTTCCAACCCATCGCCTCTCCCCAACCCAACCCCTCCCCTATTTACCCAACCCCAGCCCCTCAGCACCCCCTGCTGACTCCACTTAGTCACTGACTCAATGACCTGCTCCTCCGCCCTCCCCTCCATCCACATCCTTCCCCAATCCATTCAGTCATCGCTCCCTCGCTTCCTTGTTTGTTCCCTTGCTCTCTCCCTCCCTGCACCGTTCATTCATTACTCGTTCTGTCCAGGAACTTCCCATGTCTTCCCTCTGCTAGGTGGTGAGGGGCAGGGGCAGCTCTGGGTGTCGGAAAGACCCCTCTGGAGCCATGTGGGCAACAGACTTGGGGTGGAGGGTGCTAGAAGCTGGGGAGGCAGGGAAGAGAGGTGAGCAGGTGACCTAAGGCCAGGGGTCTCTGTGGGGTTTTGTCTCTACTAGCCCCTTTGACTTAGACATGGCTGAGTGTCCAAGACTTGGCCCTGGGGGCACTAGGGAACCGTGGGAGGGCTATGAGCAGGGTCAGCTCTGGAGACGTGTTGTAATGGGCTGGAGGGGAGAGATGAGAGGCCAGAAAGGAGGCTTAGGTGAGATGGGGGACTGAGCTGGGGCAGTGGGGATAGAGAGGGGACCAAGTAAGGAGAGTCAGGGAGTGAAGGGAACGGGGCAGGGGCTCCAGGGCAGACATCCATGTCCTTAGCACACAGAGGGAGGCTGGGCTTCCTGTGCCTGACCCGGTCCCTCCTGACCTCCTCTCCAGCTGAGAGATGCAGAGGTGGAGCGGGATGAGGAGCGGAAGCAGCGCGCTCTGGCCGTGGCTGCCCGCAAGAAGCTGGAGGGAGAGCTGGAGGAGTTGAAGGCTCAGATGGCCTCCGCCGGGCAGGGCAAGGAGGAGGCGGTGAAGCAGCTTCGCAAGATGCAGGTAAGAGCGGGCGTGAGCTGTGCCAGGGAGGGGAGGCTTTGGTGTCTTCAAGCCCCAACCATCACTCCAGGGTCTGAGGCTAGCTCGGACCCCTCCCTCTCAACCCACAGGCAGCATCCACATGGGTCAGCACCTTTATAAACATCCATGCCCCAGAGGCTGGCTTCCTTCTTCTTGTGTTTTACATTTCTTTCATTTAAAATGCTGCACTTTTAAGTCAAATTTCCTCATTTTTTGTTTGTTTGTTTGTTCAGTTGGTTTTTTTTTTTTTTTTTTTTTTTTGAGACCGTCTCATTCTGGAGTGCAGTGAGTGATGTGATCTCAGCTCATGGCAACCTCCGCCTCCCAGATTCAAGCAGTTCTCCTGCCTCAGCCTCCTGAGTAGCTGGGATTACAGGTGTGCACCATAATTTTTGTATTTTTAGTAGAGACGAGATTTCGCCATGTTGGCCAGGCTGGTCTCGAACTCTTGGCCTCAAGTGATCTACCCGCCTCCATGGTTTTGTTTTTGAAGTGAAAATACCATATGGTTTTTTGACCAGACACGGTGGCTCACACCTGTAATCCCAGCACTTTGGGAGGCCAAGATGGGCAGATCACCTGAGGTCAGGAGTTCAATACCAGCCTGGCCAATATGGTAAAACCCCATTTCTACTGAAAATACAAAAATTAGCCAGACATGGTGGCACGCACCTGTAGTCCCAGCTACTCAGGAGGCTGAGGCAGGAGAATCGCTTGAACCCGGGAGGCAGAGGTTGCAGTGAGCTGAGATCCCACCACTGCAGTCCAGCCTGGGTGACAGAGTGAGACTGTCTCAAAAAGTAAAAATAGAAATAAAATAAATAAATCAATAGTAGGTAAACTGAGGCTCAGAGAGGGGCAGTGGCTGGCTCATGGTCACCCAGCAAGGAAATGGCCAAGTTGTAATTCAAACCCATGTATATCTAACTGGAAGCCAGGCTCCATCAGGCTTCCGGCTGCCTTCCAGGCTCAGCCAGGTCAACCTCCTCCCTTGAGGACCAGAGTGGGAGAGGCTGGCCCAAGGTCACACAGCAAGTGGCTTTACACACAGGAGCCCAGGTCTGCAGGGTTCGGAGAACTCCCTGCTTGTTCACGGGAGCTGAGGAGCCCCCATCGGTCTGGCAAGGGGTTGGAGGAGTTCCCTGTGCTGTGTGGCCAGGCTGAGCCCATCTACCTGTTCCATTCCACCCAGGCCCAGATGAAGGAGCTATGGCGGGAGGTGGAGGAGACACGCAGCTCCCGGGAGGAGATCTTCTCCCAGAATCGGGAAAGTGAAAAGCGCCTCAAGGGCCTGGAGGCTGAGGTGCTGCGGCTGCAGGAGGTGAGGCTGGGGTAGGCTGGGGTACGCTGGGTCCTGGGACAGGAAGCTGGGAGGTGGGCAAGGCTAATCTTGGGGCCGCTGGGGTGTGATGCTGGGGAGGTGGGCAAGGCTAACCTCGGGGCCGCTGGGGTGTGATGCTGGGGAAGTGGGCAGGACTAACCACAGGGTCCCTTGGTGTGAGCCTGGGGAGGAGGGAAGGGTTAACCACAGGGTCCCTGGGTGTGAGGCTTGGGAGGTGGGTGGGGCTTACCATGTGGCCTCCAATGCCAGCCTAAGAGCAGGGATTTTGTCCTAGGGCACTAGGGAGCCATGGAAAGATCCAGAACAGAGGATGGGCAGGGTCAGCTCTGTAGCAGTTGAACTGGAGTGGAGAGATTGGAGGCACAAAGGCTGTGGGAGGGGGAGTGGGAGAGGGGAGAGAGAGATTGAGAGAGAGAGAGAGAGAACCCTGAACCAGGGCTGAGGGGATGCAGAGGACAGAGAAGGCAGTCAGAAGGCAGGAGGGAGAAGGCTATGGTGAGGGGGGCCGGAGGAGGGGAGGAGAGCACTGGGGGTCTGGCCCGGTGACTGGGGGACCCTGGAGAAGGCAGGTTTGAGAGGAGAACCTGTGTGCAGTAAAAGGTGGAGAGGGTGAGGGGCCTGGGGGTTGGGCTGCAAGAGGTGAGCACAGGTCAGGGGCTCAGGAGACAGACTTCGGAGACGTCTGTCGATTGAAGCTCATTCCAGGGTTACCCAAGGACAGCATGAGAAAAAAGCCAAGAGACTTGAGGTGTGAGGGACAGAGAAGGGGTGAGACCTGTGCCCAGATTGCTTCTCCTCACACCCACTGGCCACCCCTCTCTGTGTCATCACAGGAACTGGCCGCCTCAGACCGTGCTCGGCGGCAGGCCCAGCAGGACCGGGATGAGATGGCAGATGAGGTGGCCAATGGCAACCTTAGCAAGTAAGTGCCCCAAGGGTCTGGAGGCTGAGGTACTGCATCTGCAGGAGGTGAAGCTGGGGTAGGCTGGAGGTGGCTGGGCTCTGGGACAGGAAGCTGGGAGGTGGGCGGGGTTAACCTCGGGGCCCCTGGGATGTGAGGCTGGGGAGGTGCGTGGGGCTAACCACAGGGTCCTGTAGTGTGAGGCAAGGCACCCTCCTCTGATCGTCCTGTCCTCTCATCCCCACCCCTTCCTGTCTCCCTAGGGCAGCCATTCTGGAGGAGAAGCGTCAGCTGGAGGGCCGCCTGGGGCAGTTGGAGGAAGAGCTGGAGGAGGAGCAGAGCAACTCGGAGCTGCTCAATGACCGCTACCGCAAGCTGCTCCTGCAGGTGAGCATGACTGACTGCCCCCACCAGCCTCAGTCCCCACTGACCTGGGACTGTAATCTTCAGTCCTCTTATTCAACAAATATAGAAAGGGGATATTTGAGTTGGGTTTTGAAGGTTGAATAGGAGTTCTTAAAAGGGTGGAAAGGCATGATTCATTTGTATTTCTGAGGGGTTTCTTCAGGGCTGGATCCAAAGATGAATTATGTGGGGCTTCTGTCCTATGAAGTTCCCTGGAGGAAACAGACATGGGACTATGTCACATTAAAGGCCAGCAAGTGTGATCATGGAAGTCTCCTGGGCCCAGTAGAGAGAGATAAAAGACTTTCTGCAGGAGTCACAAGAAAACATTTGGAAAAAGAGACATTTGGCTGGGGGTTTTAAAGCATAAGTTGGAGTTCAGCAGAGGGAGAAAAGCATGTTTTCCTTTGCATATTTATTTATAAATATTTTCTGAGGATTCCAGTGGCCCAGATCCTGTTCCGGGTTATGCTGGGGACCTGGAGATGGATAATACTAAGTCTCTGCCCTCAAACACATCTTAGTCTAAAGGTGGACACAGACCATCCCAATACAGAGATAAAGTGAAAATGGAGGAAACACAGGCACTGTGGGAACCTAGAAGGGACTACTAACCTAGCCTGGAGGATAGAGGCAATCAGAGAAGGCTTCCTGGTGGAAGTGATGCCTTGAGAGATCTTAAAGGAAGTGTAAGAGTTTGCCGAGAAGACAACAGAGCGATGGGATTTCCAAGGACAAACCAACGTCTGCATTCTTAATTCGTTTTTTTGTAATTTTTTTTTGTTTTTTTTTGGTTTTTTTGAGATAGAGTCTCCCTCTGTTGCCCAAGCTGGAGTGCAGTGGTGCGATCTCAGCTCACTGCAACCTCTGCCTCCCAGGTTCAAGCGATTCTCCTCATTCTCCAATTTTGTCTACAAAATATTTAAAAATTAGCCACATGCAGTGGTGCATGCCTGTAGTCCAACTACCTGGGAGGCTGAGGAGGGAGGATCGCTTGAGCCTGGGAGATTGAGGCTGCAGTGAGCTATGATTGTGTCACTGCACTCCAGCCCGGGTGACTGGATGACAGAGTGAGACCCTGTCTCAAAAAAAAAAAGGTAATAATTATATGCTCAACAGTTATGTGTAGTAAGACTACTTTTTAAATGGAGAGAATGGGGAAAATATGCAAAAAAGTTTTAACCTACTTTAATTAATTGATGGTGATAGTATTAGCATTGTTTTTCTGAGACATTGAGTTTATAATGTGGGATAAAGTAAATGATCAAAGATGGGATACTATGTCATCTACTACGTCCTTGACATCAGGGTACTCAGCGCCAAAGAACCTTGATATAGTTGTCCTAGAGAAGAGATTAAGTTTTTTTTAAAAAAACAGGCCAGGTGTGGCCGGGTGCAGTGGCTCAAGCCTGTAATCCCAGCACTTTGGGAGGCCGAGGCGGGCAGATCACGAGGTCAGGAGATTGAGACCATCCTGGCTAACACAGTGAAACCCCATCTCTACTAAAAATACAAAAAATTAGCCGGGCATGGTGGCGGGTACCTGTAGTCCCAGCTACTCGGGAGGCTGAGGCAGGAGAATGGTGTGAACCCGGGAAGTGGAGCTTGCAGTGAGCTGAGATTGCGCCATTGCACTCCAGCCTGGGGGACAGAGCGAGACTCCATCTCAAAACAAAAAACAAAAAAAATCAAAACTGCCGGGCGCAGTGGCTCACGCTTGTAATCCCAGCACTTTGGGAGGCCGAGGCGGGCGGATCACGAGGTCAGGAGATCGAGACCACGGTGAAACCCGGTCTCTACTAAAAATACAAAAAAAAAATTAGCTGGGCATGGTGGCGGGCGCCTGTAGTCCCAGCTACTCGGAGAGGCTGAGGCAGGAGAATGGCATGAACCCGGGAGGCGGAGCTTGCAGTGAGCCGAGATTGCACCACTGCACTGCAGCCTGGGCGACAGAGCGAGACTCCATCTGGAAAAAAAAAAAAAACAGGCCAGGTATGGTGGCTCATGCCTGTAATCTCAGCACTTTGGGAGGCCAAGATGGAAGGATCGCTTGAGCCCAGGTGTTTGAGACCAGTCTAGCCAACATAGTGAGACCCCATCTCTACAAAAAATATATATGAAATAAAAAGAGAAAGAAAATAAATTACATTTAGTTGGGTGCAGTGGGTCACGCCTGGAATTCCAGCACTTTTGGTGGATTGCTTTTAGCCTAGGAGCTCAAGACCAGCTTGGATGACATGGCAAAACTCCATCCCTACACAAAATTTAAAAATTAGCCAGGTGTGGTGGCACACACCTATAGTCCCAGCTACCCAGGAGGCTGAGTTGGGAGGATCACCTGAGCCCAGGGAGTCGAAGCTGCAGTGAGCCATGATTGCACCACTGCACTCCAGCCCGGGCAACGTAGTGAGACCCTGTCTCAAAATGAAAAGTGATAAACTATGTTTAAAAAATAGTTTAAGCCAGGCGCGGTGGCTCATGCCTGTAATCCTAGCACTTTGGGAGGCCGAGGTGGGTGGATCATGAGGTCAGGAGTTCAAGACCAGCCTGGCCAACATGGTGAAACCCTGTCTCTACTAAAAATACAAAAACTAGACAGGCGTGGTGGCGGGCACCTGTAATCCAGCTACTCGGGAGGCTGAGGCAGAGAATTGCTTGAACCCAGGAGGCGGAGGTTGCAGTGATCTGAGATCGTGCCACTGCACTCCAGCCTGGGTGACAGAGCAAGACTTTGTCTCAAAAAAAAAAAAAAAAAAAAGTTTAAAAACAAAACTAAGCAAACCTGTAGTTCTCAATTTGACTTCATCATATTCACATGAACTGGTGATATATTTTATACAGATCCAGTCTCTCTGACCACCCAAAAGGCCTAGAAACAGGGAACCCAGTAGCAATGAGTATCCCTATGTCCACATTGTGATCTGGAAATGCTGTTTCCCTCTAAAGGAAACTGGGGCTGGCTGGGCGCAGTGGCTCACACCTGTAATCGCAGCTCTTTGGAAGGCTGAGGCGGGAGGATTGCTTGAGCCCAGGAGTTTGAGACCAGCCTGAGCAACACAGTAAGACCCCGTCTCTACAAAAAATAAAATTAGCTGGGTGCGATGGCGCATGCCTGCGGCCCCAGCTACTCTGAGGGCTGAGGTAGGAGGATTGCCTGGACCCAGGAAGCAGAGGTTGTAGTGAGCCAGAATTGTGCCACTCCACTCTAGCCTGGGCAACAGAGTGAGACACTGTCTCAAAAAAATAAAAAATAAAAAAAAGAAAAGAAAAGAAACTGGAGCTTCTTCCGAAGTGGCTGATTCCAGATCTGGAGCAGGCAATGAACAAGAGTAACCCAGAACATTTTGTGATACCCATTAGCAGGGAAGATAGTATAGTTATGTCAAGAGCACGCAGAAGTCAACGTGAAGAGCCTCGCGCTGGCCCAAAGTGGGGCAACTTGAGCTTCAATGAGGAAAATAATTGCAACTGATTTAATCCCTTGAAATCTGTTTAAATTCATGAGTTCACAGCAACATGTTAAAAAATATTAATTAGTTGCTGTGTTAGTTCCCTAGGGCCACCATAACGAATTACCACAAACACAGTGGCTTAAAGCAACAGGAATTTATTCTCTCTGTTGTTTTTTGTTTGTTTGTTTGTTTGTTTGAGATGGAGTCTTGCTCTGTCGTCCAGACTGGAGTGAAGTGGTGCGATCTCGGCTCACTGCAACCTCTGCCTCCTGGATTCAAGTGATTCTCTTGCCTCAGCCTCCCAAGTAGCTGGGACTACAGGCATGCACCACCATGCCTGGCTAATCTTTGTATTTTTAGTAGAGACGGGGTTTCACCATGTTGGCCAGGCTGCTCTCGAACTCCAGACCTCAAGTGATCCACCCACCTCGACCTCCCAAAGTGCTGGGATTACAGGCGTGAGCCGCCGCACCCGGCCGGGAATGTATTCTCTCGTGGTCCTGGAGGACAGAGGTCTGAAATCAAGGTGTGGGCAGGGTTGGTTCCTCTTGTTCGTGCCTCTCCCCTGGCTTCCGGTGGGTGCTGGCAGTCCCTGCTGTTTCTTCATCTGTAGATGTGTCACTGCAATCTCTGGCTCTAACTGTACAAGGCATTTTCCCATCTTTGTGGCTCTGTCTCATCTCCTTTTTTTTTTTTTTTTTTTTTGAGACGGAGTCTCGCTCTTGTTGCCTAGGCTGGAGTGCAATGGGCCAATCTTAGCTCACTGCAACCTTCACCTCCCGGGTTCAAGTGATTCTCCTGCCTCAACGTCCTGAGTAGCTGGATTACAGGTGCCCACCACTACATTTGACTAATTTTTTTTGTATTTTTAGTAGTGATGGGGTTTCATCATGTTGGCCAGGCTGGTCTCGAACTCCTGACGTTAGGTGATCCGCCGCCTCGGCCTCCCAAAATGCTGGGATTACAGGTGTGAGCCACCATTGCCTGGCCCTCATCTCTTCTTAAAAGGACAACAGCCATATCAGATTTGAGGCCCACCCTAATCCAGTGTAACCTCACATTAATCAATTACAACTGCAAAGATCCTATTTCCAACTAAGGCCACATTCCGAGGTTCTGAGTAGACCCCCATGGGTGCATGGGGCAGGACACGGGGGAGGAGCATGGAGCTTCCATGCCCTCCTGGGAGCGCCACCCTCCAGATACTGCACATGTTCAGCTTCCAGAAGCTGCCCAAACCCTGTCCTCTTGGGCCTTTTATGGAGACGTCACTGGATAGGTGTGATTAACAACCATGTAGAAATGTGATTGGATAAAAAGGGTCCGATCTAAACCCAGCAAGGCCTGTCTGTTCAGATTCTTCCTGGCTTCTCTATGCAGCATTCCTTCCCCCTCTGAAGTGAGGGTCCTGTGACCCACAGTCAGATTAGTGTTTCTGCCTTGTGCAGGTGAAAGAGGGGGCAGGAGGAGGTTAGAGAGAGAGGTTCTGTTTACTCTAAAAGGGCTATGCAAATTTTGATCAAGGAATCATGGACAAAACCCAACACACACACACACACAAAGTATACACACAAAGCAATATCACAGGTACAAATTCTCTTGAAAATTCACAAATAAGGCCAGGCGCGGTGGCTCACACCTGTAGTCCCAGCACTTTGGGAGGCCAAGGCTGGCAGATCACGTGGTCAAGAGTTCAAGATCAGCCCAACCAATATGGTGAACCCCTGTCTCTACTAAAAATACAAAAATCAGCCAGGCATGGTGGCGGGCACCTGTAGTCCCAGCTACTTGGCAGGGTGAGGCAGAAGAATCACTTGAACCCAGGAGGCAGAGGTTGCAGTGAGCCAAGATCGAGCCACTGCACTCCAGCCTAGGCGACAGAGTGAGACTCCATCTGAAAAAAAAAAAAAAAAAAGAAAAAAAATTCACAAATAAGAGAGAAAGATTGGGTGCAGTGGCTCATACCTGTAATCCCAGCGCTTTGGGAAGCTGAAGCAGGTAGATTGCTTGAGGCCAAGAGTTCAAGACCAGCCAGGACAACAAAGTGAATCCCTGTCCCTACCAAAAAAAAACAACAACAAAATCACCTATAGTTCCAGCTAGTCAGGAGGCTGAGGCCGGAGAATCGCTTGAGCCGAGGAGTTTGACGCTGCAGTGAGCTACAATTGTGCCACTGCACTCCAGTTGGGACAAGAGTTAGACCCTGTCTCAAAAAAAAAAAAAAAGAAAGAAAGAAAGAATAAAGTCCCTGGACACAGCTGCCAATTTCCAGGAAACATAGAGGAGAGATAAATAAATGCTGAATTAGACCGTAAGTGTGTGATCAGAAAAATCCAGACCAAGAGGAACTCTACGAGTCTAACAACCTAGATTCTTCAACAGATAAATTGTAAGAAATAGGCTGGGTGCAGTGGCTCACATCTGTGATTCCAGCACTTTGGGAGGCCGAGGTGGGCGGATCACTTGAGGTCAGGAGTTTGAGATCAGCCTGGCCAACATGGCGAAATCCCATCTCTACAAAAAAAATGCAAAAATTAGCCGGGTGTGGTGGTGTGTGCCTGTAGTCCCAGCTACTTGGGAGGCTGAGGCTGGAGAATCACTTGATCCTGGGAGGCAGAGGTTGCAGTGAGCTGAGATTGCACTACTGCACTCCAGCCTGGGTGACAGAGCAAGACTCCATCTCAAAAAAAAAAAAAAAAAAATGTAAAGGAATAAAAGGGATGGATAAGGGAACTATAGGTTAAAAGAGACTTAAAAGACATGTATCTGGCCGGGCGTGATGGCTCACACCTGTTAATGCAATTTGGGAGACCGAGGCAGGTGGATCACTTGAGGTCAGGAGTTTGAGACCAGCCTGGCCAACATGATGAAACCCCATCTCTACTAAAAATACAAAAATTAGCCAGGTGTGATGGTGCGTACCTGTAATTCCAGCTACTCAGGAGGCTGAGGCAGGAAAATCGCTTGAACCCAAGAGGCAGAGATTGCAGTGAGCCGAGATCGTGCCACTACACTCCAGCCTGGGCGACAGAGTGAGACTCCATCTCAAAACAAACAAACAACAACAACAACAACAAAACCCACATACATCTACTTTTTTAAATGGGTAGGATTCAACTATAGGATCTAGGGAGGCATCTGTGTGTAATAAAACTAAAGACATACAAGGAAGTGAGGACCTGAGAAGTCAGGATAACATGCTATTTTGGAGAGAAGGAAGAGGTTGTCATTAGGATGAGTGCATGAAAGGGCTTCTGGAAGGGCAACGTTCTTTCTTGACCGAGGTGCTACTGACAGTGATGTTTGCCTTTTGTTAACTCATGACGCCTGTGTGGGATGACACCCGCACACATCCATGTTCAGAGACAGGAAGCAGCAGGGGCATGGGGCCGAAAGGGTTCTCATCTCCAGCTGCTGGAATAATCAGGAACACTCCCATAATGTTCTTGGTTGAGAATTACTGTGCTAATAAAACTAGCAGAATATTTATTACTGATTTTTTTTATTTGATTAATGTTTGGCTCTCTGTATCACCATTTTATTTCACATTTGAGGCCAGGCATGGTGGCTCACACCTATAATCCCAGCACTTTGGGAGGCCGAGGTGGGTGGATCACTTGAGGTCAGGAGTTCGAGACCAGCCTGGCCAACACGGAGAAACCCCCATCTCTACAAAAAATACAAAAATTAGCCAGATGTGGTGGCAGGCAACTGTAATTCCAGCTACTCAAGAGGCTGAGGCAGGAGAATCGCTTGAACCTGGGAGGCAGAGGTTGCAGTGAGCTGAGATCGTGCCACTGCCCTCCAGCCTGGGCAATAGAGCAAGACATGGTCTCAAAATAAAATAAAAAATAAAATAAAATAAAATAAAATAATAAAAAAATTAGCAGGGATGATGGTGTATGCCTGTGATCTCAGCTACTCAGGAGGCTGAAGTGGGAGGATCACTTAAGCTTGAGAGGGTGAGGCTGCCATGAGCTGGGATTTCACCAGCTGGGTAACAGCTGTGCTCCAGCCTGGGCAACAGAGCAAAACTCTGTCTCAAAAAGAATTTTTTTAAGTTAAAAAAAAACACACACACACACAAAGGAGAATATGCTAATTACCCAGTCATTGTGTCCCTGCGAGGGTGAAATAAAGTATGAATCAGACTGGGTCTGACTCACTTCCGTGTCCCTAGCAGAAGGCCTCGCTCGGAGTACGAGCTGAATAAATAAACGGGAACTATTATTAGGGGTGTGTTTACACATTTTCCACGTAGCAGCTACTGTTTATTGAGGCTGTGTTTCTCAAAATGCTCCTGCATATAACTCCCATCTGAACCACCTGAGATGCCTGGTATAAGTGCAGATTCCCGGACTCCACTTTGGTCTTGCTGAGTCAGAATCTCTGAAGGGTGAGACCCAGAGGTCTGCATTTTTTTCACAAGCTCCCCCAGATGATCCTTGCGCAAACAAAAGTGTGATTACCCTTGGAATAGACTCACTCACAGTCAGAAGTAGAATTTATGACATTTAAACAAGTTTGTGATGGTCTTATGGACTTACTAAAGTAAGCAGAAAACTATCCAAAATGTTAAGGCCCAGGACTGGCAGTGCTGTGGGTGATAAGTCAATAAAATACAAGCTAACATTTGTTGAGTATTTAGTATGTTTCAGGCTCTGTGCTATGTGTGTGACAATCATCAGTGCACTTAATTCTTGGAGGTGCCTGGATGTACCTACCACCTTCCCTCTGAGACTCCACCACGACATCCTTCCTTCCCCTCCTGCTGCAGGTAGAGTCACTGACCACAGAGCTGTCGGCTGAGCGCAGTTTCTCAGCCAAGGCAGAGAGCGGGCGGCAGCAGCTAGAACGGCAGATCCAGGAGCTACGGGGACGCCTGGGTGAGGAGGATGCTGGGGCCCGTGCCCGCCACAAGATGACCATTGCTGCCCTTGAGTCTAAGTTGGCCCAGGCTGAGGAGCAGCTAGAGCAAGAGACCAGGTAGGTGACAGCGGAGGCCACGGGAGAAAGATGACCTCCACATGCTGGTCAGTGAGAGGAAGGAGGCTGTGTTACAAACACCTGGTTTAGAAACATCCAAAAGACATCATCATAGTAATGACTGCTGGCCCGGCATGGTGGCTCACGCCTGTAATCCCAGCACTTTGGGAGGCAGAAGCGGGAGGATCCCTTGAGGCCAGGAGTTTTCAGACCAGTCTGGGCAACATAGCAAGACCTCATCTCAAAAAAAAAAAAAAAAAAAAAAGCCAGGTGTGTTAGCGCGTGCCTGTAGTTCCAGCTGCTCAAGAGCCTGAGATAAGAAGGTGGCTTAAGCCCAGGAGTCTGAGGCTATAGTGAGCTGTGATCACAACACTGCACTCCAGCCTGAGCAACGGCAAGACCCTGTCTCTAAAAAAAAAAAAAAAAAAACACAGCCAGGCACAGTGGCTCACGCCTGTAATCCCAGCACTTTGGCAGGCCAAGGCGGGCAGATCACTTGAGATCAGGAATTCAAGACCAACCTAGCCAACATGATGAAACCCCGTCTCTACCAAAAATACAAAAATTAGCCGGGAGTAGTAATGGATGCCTGTAATCCCAGCTACTCAGGAGGCTGAGGTAGGAGAAGCACTGGAACCTGGGAAGTGGAGGTTGCAGTGAGCCGAGATCACACCACTGTGCTCTAGCCTGGGCAACAGAGCAAGACTCCGACTCCAAAAAAAAGAGGAGTGTACTGTTTACCTTCCCACGTGCTGGTCACTGAAAAAATCAGACATGCCACGGAAGTATGTCTAATTACCTCCATGGTACGTCCAATACCACGTGTGGTGGGATTCCCCAAGGTGAAAGACTCATGAGCTGGACATGGCAATGAAGGCCTGTGAACTAGAAGGGCTGAAGGGACACAGGTGAAGAAGAAGCTGGAATGCCTCGAGATGTAGTGGTTTGGGAAGGGTTTCTAGAGGAGGAAGCACTTGAGCTGGAGCTGACAAGAATGGGGTTTCCAGGGCTTAGAGTCCCAAGTCAGTTGGCAGCTCTGTGGGAAAGTCGGGGAGACATCAGGGCATTTGGAGGACGAGTGCGGTTGGTTTTGAGAGCCTGGGACCCAGGAGAGGGATCAGGGAGACAGGGAGGTAAATGAGGCTTGAAGCACGCAGAGCCTTGAATACTGGGCCAAGGAACTGTGTTCTGTGGGCATTGGGGAGCCCTGGGGGGGACTGGGAGCCATGGGAGGGCTGTGGGCTGGGGAGGGACATGGCCAGCTCTAGGTATAGAAAGATCTCTCTGGGGCTGAGGTGGGAATGGATCAGAGGAGAGAGACTGGAAGCTGGGAGGTTTGGAAGGAGTCTGGAGTGATGGTCCAAGCAGAACAAGATGAGGCCTGAACTTGTGCTGGGGCTGTGAACAAGAGAGGATGAAGAAGAGAAATCAGGAGGCAGAAGGAATGAAGCTGAGGCTATGGGTGGTGGCAGGGGAAGAAGACACTGTTTGGAGCTAAAGCCTGGTGACTGAGGGAATATTGGGTTTTTGGGGGAAGATGCTAAATTCATTGTGGAACATGATGAGAGTGAGAGGCCTCAGGGACAGGCAGAAGGAAACGGCCCCAGAGCTTCATGAGAGAAGTGGTTCTCAGTCCACAGGGTTACCCAGGGGCCCCAGGGCTCAGGGGAACTGTAGCTTGAGGTCTATGGGGACCCCTGCTCCATTATACAAATGAGGAAACTGAGGTTCTGAGGGAGTACATGAGTCGCTTAAAGTCACCCTGCACCAGGTGCAATGGCTCACGCCTGTGATCCCCACACTGTGGGAGGCTGAGGCAGGAGGATCACTTGAACCCAGGAGTTCAAGACCAGCCTGGACAACATGCTGAGACCCCATCTCTACAAAAATAAAAATTAAAAATTAGCCCAGCATGATGGCACACACCTGTAGTCCTAGCTACTCGGGACACTGAGGTGGGAGGATCGCTTGAGCCCAGGACATTGAGGCTGCAGTGAGCCATGATCACACCATTGCACTCCTGTCTGGGCAACAGAGCAAGGCCCTTTCTCAGAATAATAATAAAGTCACCCTGGGAGCAAAGAATGACCAGATGATTCTTAGCTGAAGAAATCTCAGCCGGGCGCGGTGGCTTATGCCTGTAATTCCAGCACTTTGGGAGGCCAAGGCAGGCGGATCACCTGAGGTCGGGAGTTCAAGACCACCCTGACCAGCATGGAGAAACCCCATCTCTACTAAAAATACAAAATTAACCGGGTGTGGTGGCACATACCTGTAATCCCAGTTACTCGGGAGGCTGAGGCAGGAGAATTGCTTGAACCCAGGAGGTGGAGGTTACAGTGAGCCGGAGGTTGCGACATTGCACTGCAGCCTGGGCAACAAGAGTGAAACTCCATCTCAAAAAAAAAAAGAAGGCCGGGTGCGGTGGCTTACGCTTGTAATCCCAGCACTTTGGGAGGCCAAGGCAGGCGGATCACGAGGTCAGGAGATCGAGACCACGGGGAAACCCCATCTCTACTAAAAATACAAAAAATTAGCCGGGCGTAGTGGCGGGCGCCTGTAGTCCCAGCTACTCGGAGAGGCTGAGGCAGGAGAATGGCGTAAGCCCGGGAGGCGGAGCTTGCAGTGAGCTGAGATTGCGCCACTGCACTCCAGCCTGGGCGACAGAGCGAGACTCCGTCTCAAAAAAAAAAAAAAAAAAAAAAAAAAGTCTCTCTCCTTGCATCCTTTTCCACTGCTTAGTGCCTTCCCACTCGCCCTCAGCCCTGTGCCTTCCTCTCAGCACATCTGGGGCTGTTGTGTCCAGTGTGGCTGTCAAGCAATCCCGACTGCTAGAGGTCCCATCACATGGACGTCACCCCAGATGTGATGGTCCATGCAGGAGAGGACAGGTATAAGGGCAAAAACAGTGTTCCCTCCCGCTCTGAAGATTCAAGTCTGCTGAAATAAACTGACAATAAATAGATTAACAAAATAAAAGGCATACAAATATATTAATGTGCATGAACACAGGAGCCATACAAAATATAAGACTTTTTATACAGGGCCAGATGGTTGAGGCTTAAGTGTCCTCTTTATAGGGGAGAGGGACAAAAAGGATGTGTTCAATTGTGAGAGATAGTAAATGATTTTCAGGGGAAAATGAATGGGCCCAAAGAGTAAACTGTAGTTTGTAAATGATCCTCTTTGGAAACTGATTGGGACCAAACATACACTTATTATAACTCACAACATCATAGGAAACAGGTATGTGAGGTGTCCTAGTAGAAGCCAAGGACATGGATGCCGAGGAGAAGGGAGCCTGCATGTCAGTGTTTGGCCTCAGTAAACTGTGGGAACCAGTTAGGGGTTAGGAAAGAGGGAAGAAGCCAATCCAAGAACAAGACGACGGCCACTGCATGAGTCCGTGGGGACAAGATCCGAGGTTGAGCCCCTTTACTGAGACTCCTCCTCATCCCTCTCTTCAGAGAGCGCATCCTCTCTGGAAAGCTGGTGCGCAGAGCTGAGAAGCGGCTTAAAGAGGTGGTGCTTCAGGTGGAGGAGGAGCGGAGGGTGGCTGACCAGCTCCGGGATCAGGTAAGCAGCTGACATCGTTAGGGAGCAGTGGAGAGCGTGACCACTGACTGAGAAATTGCACAGGCCATCTCCAGAGGCAATGAGCTCCCATCACAAGAAGCAACTTGCAGGTGCTGGACTGGAAGTGAGTGCAGATACCGTCTTGGCACTTGGCACATCAGCAGAGGGTTGGAATCAGTGAGTTTGCAATTCATAAATGCTGGCATCTAGAAAGGGCCCTGTAGGGAGCTGAGGCAGCCAGGGCAAGGGAAGAAGTTAAACCCTACCCAGAAGCTAGACCAGGACTAAAATAACGAAAGATAATGTTTATTAAGTGCTTTCTATGTACCAGGAACTGTGCTAAAGACATAACATTTAGTGTGTTTAATTCTTATCAGAATGGTAGAAGGAAGGTGCTATTATTTACCATCTTATTTATGTGAGGAAACTGAGGTACAGAAAGGTGAAGTAACTTGCTCAAAATTATTTAGCTGGTAAGAGGTGGGGTCAGTATTCAAACCTCAGCACTCTAGCCCCAGAGTGTGTGTTCTTGACTACTTACTGAGCAGTTACTGTGTCATAAGCAACTGCTTTTTTAAAAATACATATTTGCATTTCCTCACTAGTCCCATTTCACAGATGAAGAAACTGAAACTTTAAGAGGATATATTTTGCATCAGAGTCACAGAGATAGAGCCTAGATCAGATCCCAGGTCTGTCTGGACACAGTCCCTCTGCCCTTAAAAGCTCAGCTATGCCTTAGTCGCCATTCATTCCACAAACAATTATTGAGCACCTGCTATGTGCCAGACACTGTGGTAGGCATTAGGGATATGGATGTGAACGAAACAGAGGAAGTCCCTGCTCTCATGCAGCTCACATTTTCTGCATAGGATGAGACATAATAAACCTGTAAACAAGCAGATAATTACGGATTGTGACAAGGGCTATGAAGAAAAAAAAGTGAAGAGAGAGGAAGACACAGAGGATTGGGGAATCCTCTTCAGGTTGGGAGATCAGGAAGAACTCTTTGAGAAGGTGACATTTAAATTGATACCTGAAGGGTGAAAAAGAGCCAGTCAGAGGGAACAGCAAGTATAAAGGCTTGAATAATAGAAATACGTTTGGTGAGTTCAGAACAAAAAGCAGATCAGTATGGTCTAGATAAACATCTGTTATTTTAGTCCTGGTCTAGCTTCTTGGTAGAGTTTAACTTCTTCCCTCACTTTGGCTGCCTCCGCTCCCTACAAAGGCCCTTCCTAGATGCCAGGATTTATAAATTGCATAGTCATTGATTCCAACCCTCTGCTGATGTGCCAAGTGCCAGGATGGTATCTGCACTCACTTCCAGTCCAGCACCTGCAAGTTGCTTCTTGTGATGGGAGCTCATTGACTCCAGAAAATGTGGGGTAGGAAGGTTGAATGATAAGAAATGAGGTCAGATCATGTATGTTCCCTCCCTGAAGAGAGAGGTGGTAGGGTCTGGGGAGGATCTCAGTGAAGTTGGTCTGGACAGTGGGTTTATGGGAAGAGAGAACTGGACAAGAAAAAGACTCTGTGGGGCCTGGAATGCCAGGCTGAGGGGCTGGAACCTTGTCCCAGGGGTACTGGGGAGCCATGAAAGGATTGTGAGCAGGAGGGTCTGGGTCAACTCTGGATATAGGAAGACCTTTCTGAGGCTATGTAGGAGACAACCTGGAGGGGAGAGACTGGAGGTCAGGGCAGAGGCTGGCATGAGGGATTTAGGGAAAAGAACAAGGCCTAAACAGAGCAGAGGATGGGACAGAGAGAGTCAGGGGGCAGTAGGGATGGGGCAGTAGTGGGCTGTTGGGGAGGGAGGGAGTGATGACAGTACCTGGAGATATAACCCAGTGCCCCTGCTTCCATCAAGCTGGAGAAAGGAAACCTTCGAGTCAAGCAGCTGAAGCGGCAGCTGGAGGAGGCCGAGGAGGAGGCATCCCGGGCTCAGGCCGGCCGCCGGAGGCTGCAGCGTGAGCTGGAAGATGTCACAGAGTCGGCCGAGTCCATGAACCGTGAAGTGACCACACTGAGGAACCGGCTTCGGTATGGTCATCCCACGTGCAGGCCTGACGGGTGGGCAGCACCCTCACTCCATAAACCCCAGGGATGCGAGGCCATGCCAGGGGCAACAGCAGGGGGAAATGGGATCCACGGGGGTGTGGGGCTGTGGGAACAGCGGCTGTGTTGCGGGAGAGCCAGATCCAGGTAACTTCTTTCTTCCCACACCCATTTCTCCCTGTCTCATCTCTGTGCCCTCCTTTCCCACCGTGCACCACCACCTTTCTCTCCTTTCCTCCTCTCTGTGTGTCCTTCATCTCTCTGCCCCCCATTGCTTCTCCTCGTCTCCCTCCATTTCTCTTGATCTCATCCCTCTCTTCCCCCTTATTTTGTTTTCTCTCTCCCTATCTCTCTCTCTCTCTCTCTCTCCCCCATCTCTCTCTCTCTCTCTATGCCTCCCTCTTTCTCCTCTCCTCCCCTCCCCTCATTTCATCTCTGTATCCTGGTCTCTCCTTCCCACAGACGCGGCCCCCTCACCTTCACCACCCGCACGGTGCGGCAGGTCTTCCGACTAGAGGAGGGCGTGGCATCCGACGAGGAGGCAGAGGAAGCAGAGCCTGGGTCTGGGCCATCCCCGGAGCCTGAGGGGTCCCCACCAGCCCACCCCCAGTGACTCTACCCTGTCCCCAGATGCACTAACAGATGGGGCCCAGCCCCCTTCCTCCCTGGACCCCACGGGACCCTGTCCCAGGAACCCCACCCTCTGACTTCCTGCCCTTTGGAAATGGTGCAGCACTCTGGCATTTATCACCCCCACCTGGGCCCCCTGCAACCTCCCATCAAAGGATGACCCCTAAACACAGAGGGGCGGGACAGGCAGGGAGGCAAGGACTGGAGCTACCTTGCTTGTGGGGGGACTGGGTACAGTTGGCGAGCTTGTTCTCATCAGCTCCCTGTCCTCCTTTCTTCCCTCGTTATTGATCTGTAGATATTAGGAAGGGAGTGAGATGGCTCCTCCACCGTCCTCAGCCAGTGCAGCCCATTCCCTCTGCTTCTCTTTCTCTCTCTCTCTCTCTCTCTCTCTCTCTCTCTCTCTCTCTCTCTCTC